>NW_026515592.1:300000-457500 GCF_027406575.1 Nycticebus coucang | reverse complement strand
ACACTAATGTAGACAACTCCCAACAAACTGGAGAAGCAAGGGTGCCTACTGACCTCCTTCCTGAACTACTCCTTAAAAAAGAATCTAAAACATATGAGTAATAAAATTATAAAAAAGAATGCTTACCTTCTAAGTTATGTGCATAACTAAAGCCCACAACAGAAATATCTGGAACTTCTAAACTCGTTTCCAACTTCAAATACAAACATACTATATTAAAAGAAAAAGCCAATTAGCTTCATTATGAGCAGTGTGTGAAGAGCTAATGTGATGTAAGGAAGTAAAGCTTGCAAAGATTTTCATTTGATTGTACGATTTTCAAAATATTTAACAATTTGAGTTTTCTGAAATAACTGTGATCTCCCTGTAGGTTAAAATAAATCAGTGAGGGCGGCGCCTGTGGCTCAGTCGGTAAGGCGCCGGCCCCATATACCGAGGGTGGCGGGTTCAAACCCGGCCCCGGCTGAACTGCAACCAAAAAATAGCTGGGCGTTGTGGCGGGCGCCTGTAGTCCCAGCTACTCGGGAGGCTGAGGCAAGAGAATCGCTTAAGCCCAGGAGTTGGAGGTTGCTGTGAGCTGTGTGATGCCATGGCACTCTACCGAGGGCCATAAAGTGAGACTCTGTCTCTACAAAAAAAAATAAATAAATAAATAAAAATAAAAAAAAATAAATCAGTGAGTTAACTGTAGGTCTTTGAGGCAAAATCAAAGTAATGTCATCAGATGGAAACTGAGAATTATTATTCCCTTAGAAATATCTAGAAAGTGACTATCAGAAATGAAGTCACAGGCTCCGTACCCATAGCACAGTGGGTACGGCATCAGTCACAACACCAAGGCTGGCAGGTACAAACCTAGCCCAGGCCAGCTAAACAATAATGATAACTGCAACAAAAAAATAGCTGGGCGTTGTGGTGGGCGCCTGTAGTCACAGCTACTTGGGAGGCTGAGGCAAGAGAATGGCTTAAGCCCAGGAGTTGGAGGTTGCTGTGAGCTGTGATAACACAGCACTATGCTGAGGGTGACATAGTGAGACTGTCTTTAAAAAAAAAAAAAAAAGAAAAAAGAAAAGTAATGAAGTCACAAAGGAATTACTACACTCATATTACTCCACATTTTACAGATGTTACTCCTACTTGCTTATAGGAACCCTTCTCTCTTTGTATATACCTACCAGCAATATTTGTACATCTCTTAGGTCATTTTAACATTTAGCATTTAACTCTCTAATTAGTTTGCTTCCACAAACCATCTCTTTTTCTTCTTCCAAAAGTTTCTTATTCTCAAATTGCTTCTTGAATTTCAATCAAGTTTACATTTTTTAAAAAAATTTAATCTTATTCATTTCCTTTAAATTTTTTTTTTGTTTATTTTTATAGAGACAGAGTCTCACTATGTCGCCCTTGGTAGAGTACGTGACATCACAGCTCACAGCAACCTCCAACTCCGGAGGATGGAGGTTTTACTATGTTACCTGAAGGGCTGACCTCAAACTCCAGACCTCAAGGGATCATCCTGTGTCAGCCTCCCAAGTAGCTGAGGCTGCCACACCCTGCTAAATGTAAATTCTTTACATTTACTATTATCTGAACTTTTTACTTACCTCCTCTTTTCCTTTGATCAGTTAGGACTCTCTAAGCCCCAAACTCCTTCAGTAATTATCATTAGGCTTTTTTTTTCTTTTTTTTTGAGACAAAGTCTCACTCACACAGTTGCCCTGGGTAGAGTGATGTGGTGTCATAGCTCACAGAAACCTCAAACTCCTGGCCTCCCAAGCAGCTTGGACTACAAATGCCTGCCACAATGCCCAGCTAGTTGTTTTAGAGACAAGGTCTCGCTCTTGCTCAGGCTGGGGTCTAACTCCTGAGCTCAAGCGATCCACCTGCCTTGGCCTCCCAGCATACTAGGATTACAGGCCCATTCGGCATTTTTAAAAAAATTCTTGCATCTTCCCTGAGGTGCTCGTAGCTTTAGAAGAATCTCTGGAGAAGAATTAAACTGATCATGACTAGGACAGGAGAGTCAGGAATTGCTGAGGACTCTAATGTCACCCATGGTCATTCCCAATGACTTCAAAATTCCTGGCTTTCCTAGTCCTAGAATGACCTTGACTCCCAAAGCCACACCTGGTCTCTGTCCCCACTGTTCCCCTACCAACATCTTAAGCACTCAGGCCAAAGCTCTGTGTTCTGCACAGAAGTCCCCTGTCTCCCCATCCCTGCTGACTGCACCTCACTGCATCCTTGATCTGGTCCCATAGAGCCATCACTTCAATCACTCTCACACCTCTGAGCTCACTCTCTCCTCCTCTTGTCTTCCATCCTACCTGCACCAGTTCTCCATTGCTACCATAGGGCTTAGGTGCTCGGCTGGAGAGTCACACGGGACTGGCCCTGGTGCAGTCCTCAGTCACACCAGGCAGCTCCTCTTCACGTTCCCAGGCACCTCCCTCCCCTCCTGTCAGCAGCAGTCCCACACCACCAGCCTTGTCAGAGTTCCCATCATTCCTCTCTTCCTCAAGCGGCAATCTCAGTGTCCATTTAGAAAGGGAAAGCACCTTCCAAGCACAAACTCACCTCTACGTGTGGCGCTGTCCCCTTCTTCCTCCTAGGGGTGGCTGCCCTACTCTGTGCTTTGGAAGGCATTCATCCGCCCTGCCCCTGCAGCACTGGGCCCTCCATGTCTCCCTCCCTTTGGAATCATCAAATACTCTCCCTAGGCACCTAAAGATGCCCAATACTCTCCCTATTTTTAAAAAGATGGCATGTATTAAAATCTAAATATTTCTACCAAGAATGTGTAACACTGCACTAAGTACTGACTGCAGTGGCCTGCCCAGTCTCCATCCCCTGATCTCCCCTAACTCCCCTCTAGATCAGGGCCAGCTGCCAGCTTCCTTCCTCACACCACCAACTCTGACTGCTCACTTCTTGACTCAGTTTCAGATTTGTTCTCCAGGTATCTGCCAGGACTACAGCTGGACCCTGAGCCCTAACTTACTGACCTCATGTCCAGCCAATGCCCTAAAAAGAGACCAGCTCTTTTTCCTTGGCGGTCTTATCTTCATCTCAATCCCACACCTTATTAGGGGTCCTCCTGCCCCTCAAATCACATCACTACCATTTACCAGAAGAATAAAAACATTACCATAGCCTACAGACCGTTCTACTGGGTTGATAAGATCCACCTTGGACTGTTTGGTTACTTTTTTTTCTATCTTGGGTTTATTAACTTCCCTTAGAAACTATATTCTGAACACTGGTGACCCAGCCAGGTTACACAGCTGGTCACTTTGACCCTCGGATCCCTTGCTTCCTTTAATTTTCTTCTGATCACCAACCAATTTCCAACGATATTTATGCACAAATACCCACTTTATAACAAATGGCTCATTTCATTTGCTACTTATTGTAAGTTATAGTAAGTGCTATAACAGAGTTCTGGAGTTTACACAACTCTTTATTAGTGCTAGCAAACAATACTATCATAATATTTCATAATTATGTTATATATACCATTAGTACTATAGGATTTATGCTCAGAGAAGATTGCTGTTTTAAGAATTTGCCCCAAGAATCATATTTGTAAAACTGTTCAATAAGGCAAAAACAGAGAAAAAATAATATCAGGTAAAAATATACTGAAAAAATAATATCAGGTAAAAATATACTGAAAAACCAAACCTTCAACAAAAATTAGGGGACCCCCACAAGTTTATAAATGTATTGTTTTCTATTTGTCATTTTTATAACACCCAAAGGAATTGAAAATTATGTTGTTAATTAAAAACCATGATCTAAAACAAATCTGAGAAAACACTGAGAGGAAAAAATATCAATAAACTTAGATACTGCATCTTCTGATACGAAAACTGAGGAGAAAACAAAGCATGCTAAAATAATAAATGATTCTGAAGTAATTACTTTTTATTTTATTCATTTATTTATTTATTTTTTTTTTTTTTGTAGAGACAGTCTCACTTTATGGCCCTCGGTAGAGTGCCATGGCCTCACACAGCTCACAGCAACCTCCAACTCATGGGCTTAAGCGATTCTCTTGCCTTAGCCTCCCAAGTAGCTGGGACTACAGGCACCTGCCACATCACCCGGCTATTTTTTGGTTGCAGTTTGGCCGGGGCCGGGTTTGAACCCGCCACCCTCGGTATATGGGGCCGGCGCCTTACCGACTGAGCCACAGGCGCCGCCCTTGTTTTATTTTTTTTAGAGACCAGAGTCTCACTTTGTCGCTCTTGGTAGAGTACTGTGGCATCACAGCTCACAGCAACCTCCAGCTCTTGGGCGTAGGCAATTCTCTTGCCTCAGCCTCCCACGTAACTGGGACAATAGGTGCCTGCTACAATGCCCGGCTATTTTTTTGTTGTAGTTTGGCGGGGGCTGGGTTTGAACCCACCACCCTTGGTATATGGGGCCAGCCTACTCACTGAGCCACAGGCGCTGCCCTGTGTAAAAAATTTTATTTTTAAAATTTCAGATTAACGTGAGGGTACAAACAACTAGGTTATGATGTTTGCATTTGTCAGGTAGAGTCTCTCTTGTAGTTGTGTCCTGCACCCAAGAAGTGTGCCCCGAACCCCGACACTGTGCCCATTAAGTGGGAGCTCACCAACCCCCACCACAAAGTAATCTCATGAACACAGCACAGCAGGACTCGACAGCGTGGGACGCAGTTATTACATGTCCATCTGAACACGAGATGCAAAGGACATAACAAGCATACACCCTAAAACTGACAGCCACGACCCAGTCAAAGATTATCGCATGACATGCAGGGACACACATAACACAGCCACGTGGAGAATAAGTTAAGAAGGGCGGCCACACCACTCTCCAACCCCTACGTGAACACCTGGTAACTCCAGTTAGGCTGTTATTTTGCCCTGGTTCAAAATATACCTAGGTACAAAGGAAAACATTTCCCACTTACTGAAAAGAAGTCTAATTCTCACATGCTAAATCTCTATTACACTAAAAGAAATTTAGATGAATTAAAATGTGTCTGTGTCTCAAAGCAGTAACAAGTCTTTCCAGTTTCAATGGCTCTTACAGACATGTTCAAGAGGAATGACCCTGAGGAACGTGAGATTAAACAGTCTAGCTTTAACATTCTGCTGGGAGCATGGGCCATACAGTGTGCTTGTTTTATATAAAAAGAATCACCTTTGTATGGAAGCCTAAGGCTTTTAACATGTAAACAGCAGTAACAAGAATGTACTGAATTATATATAACTCCCAAAATACTGAAAATAAATTTTCATGCCAAAATGATATGGAAAGGTCAGTGATTATGAGTCATTTGGATAAAATGCAGTAACTCAAAGGTATATAGTTAGAATGAGCAAACTGAGAAAGTATTTTGAAAGCTAGTTTATGGTTTTCATTCTCTACAATAAATTGTTCAAATCAGTACACAATAGAGAATGGAGAAACAAAGCCAAGAAAGGCTTGTGGTATATAAAAACACAAAAATGAGGGTGACGCCTATGGCTCAAAGGAGTAGGGCACTGGCCCCATATGCTGGAGGTGGCGGGTTCAAACCCAGCCTGGACCAAAAACTGCAAAAAAAAAACAAAACATAAAAGTGAGTATCAAAGCATGATTTTTAAAAGGTCAAAACCCCAAAATCATATTTGGAGTACAGTATACATAGTAGAACTAATTTTAAATTTTGCCCAAATTTATTTGAAAAAAAAAATTAACAGCAAAAAGCCTGACTATTCTGACAGCACAGAAGTCTTTGAACAAGGGGGAAGCACTTTCATTTTCACCCAAACAATAAAAAAAGTCGCTGGGTCCCTCTACTATTACCCTGCGATGATCACAGTTCTTGGCGTATCAATCTCCTCCTAACAAGGTGGCTCAAATTTCCACTCTGCCCTAAAGTAGCACCACTCTAAATATCAATCACTTCCAGCAATTTGAACAACCAAAATGACTTCAAATTGAAAAGATTTTGCCATTTCATTTCCGCATTAAAGCCCATTCATCAATAATTTAAGTACAGTTATAATGGGCAAGAAGAAGAATGAAGTAAAGGTTTTTTTTGTTTTTTTTTTTTTTACTGGACGGCCTTGCCCAAGCTGTTAGACTGCCCCCATGTGGCCAGCGGCACTGCCCAGACTGCGGGCCAACCCGCCCTGGGGCAGAGGGAGAACATCCACGTCCATGTTACCCTGTTAAATGCCCACCTCTCACTGATTCACGATAAAGTCTACCAAGCAGAAAGAATACCTTTCCCAGCCTCAGGGTCTTGGACAATGTGGATACTCAACCAACACCTGCTGGATGTGAAAGAGTTTGCATCTGGACGTTGTGTTGTATGAGGTTCCCTCCCATGACTGCACCAAACAGGGAACATGCAGGTCCTGAGATGATGCTGAGGCCCTATTTAAATGCCATCCTTCCTGTTCACAACTGCATTTTGCTAGTAACCCTTGACTACATATGACCTTCTAGTTGCCATTCTATTAAAGGTCACGTGCTTTCGCCACTACTAAGGCAAAGGCGGCATCGTGGCACTTCGGCCTTTTGGCATTCCCTCTCTGCTGGCATCCACCCTGCAGTCTGGGACCTCTCTCTCAGCCCCAGCTGCCCAGACTCTCTCTGCGCACGCCTGAACTCTCTTTGAGGTGTATCCCATGCACGTCCCAAACACAGCCTACAACCACTGGGCTCTACCCACCAACAGCCGTTTCCCAGCCTGTACTCTGCCCTCCCAATCTGCAACCCTGAGGGTAAGTGAAAGCTGGCTGCAGTGCTGGTGAGTGATAAGAGAAGGCAAAGGGAAAACACCATTCCAGCTAGACACCAGGTACTGTGCTCTGAATGTCTGCATGCCCCCTATTCATTTGGTAATGAATAGGGGGTACTTGGTAACCCCTAAGTAATGGTATTAGGATGTGGGGCCTTTGGAGGTGCTTACGTCATGAGGGTTGAGGGCTCCTGTGGGTAGAGGGCTCATGAGTAAGATCAGTGCCCTTACGAAAGAGGCCCAAGGGAACTTGTTTGCCCCCTGCTGCCTCACCTCCCATAAGGACACAGCAAAACAGTGTCTGTCCATGAGGACGCAGGTCTTTACCAGATATTGTCTACTGTGCCTTGATCCTGGCCATTCCCAACTCTGGAACTGTGAGAAAAAAATTTCGGTTGTTTACAAGCCACTCAGTTATACCATATCATATGTGACAGAAGCCGGAAAGGGTTAAGACACCATGCATTTGAACAACGTCTACAAATGTGGCTGTGGCCCAAGCCCATTAGTGACCCTCAGAGTAGAACTTACAGAACAAATAGGGCATAAGTTATTCTGGAGCTATCTGGGCAGGGCTTGTGACAGCACCAAAATCAGGCTCTGAGGAGTGAGCCTTCCTGTAACCTACAGAGTCGAAACCGAAGAGAACTTAACTGTAACATTCATTCCTCGCTTGTCCTCACAGGAAAGTTAGGAGTAAAGCACTGAAGTGACAGAGTAGCCCCTCTCCTGTTGGTTTCTTAGGCGCCCCCCCGCAAGCCAGGGTATAGAGCAGGTGCTTACACCATGATGCCCCTCACCCTCTTCACCAGGAGTGCAGTCAGCCTCACAAAATACTAGCCGCTATAAAATGTGGGAAGAAACAAGACATTCTAAATTTCCATTTTTCATTCTTAGGCTCAAAAGTCACAAAATTACCAGGTGAATTAAATTGCTTTCATTGAGACTAATGGGAACAAAATATTCATTTCAAAGACAAATATAACCAGTTTTCTATATAAACCTGAAGGGAGCAGAGGAGGGGTGGGAGACAGAGCTGAGCTCACCATTACGTGCGTGCGCATTACTGCTTACATTCCTCAGAGATAATTGACTCGTTAACAAAGGTGGAAATCGAATGATTCAGTTCATAGAGTGAAAAGTAATGAAATAATTTAAGGTCATTTCTGAAAAGAGCCGATCTGTATTAGATTAAAAAAAAAATTATTTTCGTAAGTGAACTCATTTTACGTGAAAACATTCTATCTTTATATTTCTATATTTTTAAAGCTCCCCTGCGCCTGCCAGCTACCCCACTGCCCTTGATCAATGTCACCAACCACTTCCCGATGTTCCCCACCCTTGCTGCTCCCACAGCTGGTCCCCACAAAGCCCAGTACCGGAGGGTAAGATCCATGGCAGCAGCCCCCTTCATAGACTGGGGGCTGGGGGCAGCTGTCACTGTCAGGGATCTAAGAAACCTGTCAAAATACATGACATCAGTTCTGTAGGTTCTGAAAAGTACTGATGACTCTCTCTATTCCATGACTATATGAGCAAAATCATGTCATCCCTCCTCTCTCAAGGTAAACCAGTGATTCTACCTCCTCAAAGGACCTTCTCTGACTTCTGGCAGGTGCAGGTTGCCTTTGCACCTCCCCTCCAATTGGCTTGAGGCCACTTGTGTCTCTGTGTATCAGGCACTTCCTTCTGGAAAATCCCCTCCTCAGCCTCTTCAACCTCTACGCATAAATTTCTCTTACTGGTGTGACTGCCTGTCACAAAACTATCACAGAAGCAGAATCTCCCCCGTTTTTTTCCAAATAAGATGGCCTGTGCCACTCACCCACAAGGAGAACAGATAAAGCAGAGCTGCCCCCAGGAGAGGCTGGGGGTTGAAGCCCCCACCACATCGCCTGACCCACCCTGCCTGGGGTATCTCGGCAGAACTACCGGGTTTGGAACCAGATGGTGCACTCAGCTCCATCTCCCACCCCTTCTCTGCTCCTTCAAGCTGATGCCCACTTCCCCTCTTTTTGCTCCAGCTAAGTCCGAAGTATCTTTCCAGATACCTTCTTTGTAATCCATTCGGCACCAGGCAGCTTTGGTCACCCCCTTATCCTGTGAGGTACCTTGCACTGCCTGTACTGTACTGTTCCATGCCTTTGTTCACGTTTCTGCCTGATCTACTGCACTGTGACTGTTGTTAAGGCAGAGCAGATGATGATGGGGTATGTGTATGTGTGTGTGTGTGCGTGTGTGTACTTGTGTGCGATGGGGAGGGAGGCCCAGGGGACCCTAAAATGAGGCTCTGCAGTGCCCTGGCTGTGAAGCTGGCCCCTTGATCTGCACGTAGAGGTGGTGAGGAGGGCACGTACTAACTTTTCTCACTGTCAAGTAATTCCCCTCTAAGGTCCCATGTATGTGATCAAGGAGTCAAGGGCAAGGTAAAAATGCCCCAGGACCAAAAGGTCCAGGTCCTAACACTGGAGCTCAACGTCCAGTGAGACAACGTGTGTATGTTCCTAAAAGGTAAGAACTTTAATTCTAAGAATCATCAGCTGTTCATCAGCTGTTCTTTTTACTCACTTCCTAAGACAAAGGCATGACCAAGCCAGTTAGTGAAATTTCAACACACACTAAGCCTGAAGGCAAAGCAAGACAGAACTGCTCTACAACTTTGACTTCAAAGCATTGTACTTGAGAGAGATGAGTTTCCCCTACTTCTTCTCTACATATAAACTTCACTAAGCCACATGGGCAGCATGAAACCCACTGCCCTGGTCGCTGGGCACCAGAGGGAGAGGAGGAGCAGTGTGGTTGGTAGACTGGTCACACAGAGCAAAAAGAGCAAACTGTGCAATGAATATGTGGACAGCGTGGACATCTATACCTGGACGGCTGGAACACAGAGGGGAGGAAAGCCAGAAAGAACACTGAAGTGAGCAAGTAGAAGCGTAATATTGGTGAGAACTTAAGTTACTAAAGACACACACACAGAACAGTTACAGAGGACTGTGTGTGTTCACTCACACCCATCTCCTGCTGAGAGGTGCACCATGATCCACCCCCAGTCTTGGTTTCTAAACACCATCCCACATTGAAGGAACTGGAGTCCCTGAACAATAGCTTGTTCCAGGACTGGGGCAACAAACATACAAACTAAGTCTGGAACATATTATTCAGAAAACAAGGAAGTGTCCAAAAATTGATAGGCACATGTCAAAACAACAGAGGAGCCGGTCTAGGGAGCTCCCATTGTCCAAGTCTTGGATAATTTGAACATCACAATAAAGATAGCAGCAGTTTACAATCCAGTGAATGAAACGGAATCTGTGAGTCCACACTGATACCAAAAGATGAATGAAAATACAAATAAATGGATAAGGAAAAGCTTTTCTCTACAACAGAATGTCAACTTATAACTATTAATCAAGTGAATGAAAAGGACAGAAAAATCACTACTTGGCAACCAACTATCACAGAGGTGGCTGGTTTGGGCTGGAGTCATCTGGGGAGGCTAAGGATAGTGGATGAAAGTTTAATAAGAAATATCGCTGTGGGCGGCACCTGTGGCTCAGTCAGTAGGGCGCCGGCCCCATATACGGAGGGTGGTGGCTTCAAACCCGGCCCCGGCCAAACTGCAACCAAAAAATAGCTGGGCGTTGTGGCAGGCGCCTGTAGTCCCAGCTGCTCAGGAGGCTGAGGCAAGAGAATCGCTTAAGCCCAGGAGTTGGAGGTTGTTGTGAGCTGTGTGAGGCCACGGCACTCTACCGAGGGCCATAAAGTGAGACTCTGTCTCTACCAAAAAAAAAAAAAAAAAAGAAACATCGCTGTAACAATGGACTATCTCACCCACCAAATCATGATCAGTTACTGAGAGGAAGAGTGATGAATTAAGCTTGAAGAAACGTGGCAGACACACTGTGACTAGGGTAGCAAGGTTAACACCACCATGGTGGGGCAGTCCAACTTCGTCTGCTCCCTGACCAGATGCGCTGAGAGAAAAAAGAAGCATCTCAGTGGTACTTCTGCCAAGAAAACACACCCTGAACCTCATCATGAAAAAAATACTGTACCCGAGGGCAGTACAGTGAGACTCTGTCTCTACAAAAGAAAAAAATACTGAACAGACCCAGGTTGAGGATTCTTTAAACTTGCTAAGGCCATGAAGGACAGGGAAAGGCTGATTTATTTCCATCTTCAGTGGTCCCCTCACAGTCTAGCCACCATCAAGGCCATTTACAAGGTCTGACAATTAATTAAGTTATTGAACTTGCCACTGTGAGCTTATGCTGGCACCATATGCAAACAGCTCACTAAGGTTTCACAACCTTGGTGTATCAGTGTCTCAGAGCCATCTTTATTTCGACATGTGGGAGAGTCTTGCTGAGTGGTGTTCATTATTGTTAGGTGTTTCTGTGTGTCACCGTGAGAATGTCAGAGCTTGAATTAGAGCAATGAACAAACATTAAATTTCTTGTTAAACTTGGCAGAGTACAAGTGAAATCAGGGACATGTCAGTCCAAGTTTATGGGGATAACGCCATGAAAAAAACGGTGGTGTACACATGGATTAAATGATTTTCAAAGGGGCGAGAAAGCGTCATGGATTAAGAGAGGTCAGGGTGGGCAGTTAGAGCAGAACTGATGAAAACACGGCAAAAATGTGCCAAACTGTGTGTTAAAAATTTCAGCTGATTCGGGCAGCGCCTGTGGCCCAGTCGGTAAGGCACCGGCCCCATATACCGAGGGTGGCGGGTTCAAACCCGGCCCTGGCCAAACTGCAACCAAAAAATAGCCGGGCGTTGTGGTGGGCACCTGTAGTCCCAGCTACTCGGGAGGCTGAGGCAAGAGAATCGCTTAAGCCCAGGAGTTGGAGGTTGCTGTGAGCTGTGTGAGGCCACGGCACTCTACTGAGGGCCATAAAGTGAGACTCTGTCTGTACAAAAAAAAAAAAAAAAATTTTTCAGCTGATTCTTAAGAAGCATAGCAGACCAAGTAAATATTTACAGAGAAACACTTAGGAAAATCTTAACTGAAAATCTTGGTACAAGAAAGGTGTGGCTCTTGCATCACTACAATGCACCAGCTCCCATAGCACTATCTGTGAGGGGCACAGCTTCCCCAGGGGAGTACTGAGAAGGGGACAGTAGTGATTTTTTTTTTTTTTTTTTGAGACAGAGCCTTAAGCTGTCACCCTGGATAGAGTGCCCTGGCATCACAGGTCACAGCAACCTCCAACTCCTGGGCTCAAGAGATTCTCCTGCCTCCACCTCCCAAGTAGCTGAGACTACAGGTGCCCGCCACAACGCCTGGCTATTTTTTGGTTGTAGTCATCATTGTTGTTTGGTGGGCCCAGCTGGATTTGAACTCACCAGCTCAGGTGTATGTGGTTGGTGCCTTAGCAGCTTGAGCCAAAGGTTCTAAGCCGACAGTAGTGATTTTTAGCAGTGAGGTATGGAGCACTTTTTTAGGACAAGTTTCCAAACTTAATTGTCAGACCTTGTATTTACTTAGTCACATCTCTTTATTCATTTAGCAAATATTTATACTGAGTTCTATCAAGCACTTAACATTATGTCAGGTATTATAAAACAATCTAGTTCTTTACACATAACCTGTCTTTGAAATTGGGGAGGCAACATGGACACATAAATTATAACATAAGAGACCTTATAAGGTTTTACATTAACACACTTCTAGAATTAGGGAAAACTTGCGGAACACTTATCCCTGAATAGACAAGATTTCATAGAACTAGCTAAAATATTCTAATTCAGGTACTCAACCTTTTTGTATTTGAACCATTTGGCTGCATTTCTTTTCTTTTCTTTTTTTTTTGAAAAAAGTCTCAAGCTATCACCCTGGGTAGATTGCTGTGGCATCACAGCTCACAGCAACCTCTTGGGCTTAAGTGATCCTCTTGCCTCAGCCTCCCAAGTAGCTGGGACTATAGGTGCCTGCCACAATACCCGGCTGTTTTTTGTTGCAGTTGTCATTGTTGTTTTAGGTGACCTGGGCTGGGTTCGACCCCAGTAGCTTCAGTGTATGTGGCCCGTGCTCTACCCCCTGAGCTACAGGTGCTGCCCTGCATTTTTTTTCTAAAATGTATTATGTATGTTGGATACAGCAGTCCATGTCTATAATTCTCATGCTTTGGCAAGCCAAGGATTACTTGAGGCCAGGAGTTCAAAATCAACATGAGCAATACTAGTAAGACCCCCATACCCCCCAAAACCGCAGGAAAATCAGCCACTTCCCTCTTTAGTCTCAGCTACTCAGGAGGCTGAGGTGGATTATTTTAACCCAGGAGCTCGAGGTGGCAGTGAGCTGTGACGATACTACTGCACTCTACACTCTACTCTGGGCAACAGATGGAGACCCTGTCTTGAGGAGAGGAGAGGGAAGGGGAGGGGAGGGAAGAAAGATATTACATACTTTTCTGCCTTCTTAAACTGAATATGATTTGGTCAGGTTTTATGACAAGTTTGGTTGTACAAACCTAAATAATGCAACATAAAAATGATTGTTTAAAAGAGTTAAAGTCTCATTTCATGAACATATCTGAAATTATGTAAAAGCTCCAAATTAATAACAAGCATTGAGAATTACACAATGTCAAACTGGCAGGCAGACAGGACTATAACCTGTGTCTATGCTACTGGCCCACGGCAAATCACTGTATCTGGAAAACAGAAATAAGTCACCATAGTTTGTGAGTCCTATGGGAAAATTAGTCTCACAATTATATGACTGTTGAATTATGCAGAGGTCTCAGATCTGTATCTACAGATGCACAGATATATCATATATATATCAGATCTCCATCTCTCACAACATACCAGGGTATCAATCAGAAGTTAAGCTACTGATGACTTGGCTTTGACTGCAGATTAATTTTCTGGTCTCTACAGTGGTGAGATCAAGACCTGCCGGGGTATGTAGGTGGAGAAGACCCTGCTGGCCACCTACAAAGTATGTTTCCTCCTTCTTCCTTCCTTGCAGAATCCCATTTTAATCCCCAGCAGCCAGTGCTACCAAACTCCCAAGTTTTCATTCTTCTTTCAAACTGTGCGTCAAAATTTTCAGCTGACTCTTAAGTAGCATACCAGACCAAGTAAATATTAACAGGGAAACACTTAGGAAAATCTTAACTGAAAATTAAATTAAAATCTTTACTGGCCACCTACAAAGTATCTGTTTCCTCCCCCTCCTTCCTGGCAGAATCCCATTCTTCCCTAGCATTGGAAATGGCAACCTGACGTAGTTCTTGCCCAGGAGATGCAAGAAGAAAGACATCTCTGGGGGGGCATCTCCTCTGACACAGAGAGGCAAAGTTTCCCTTGGAGAAAGCTTTCTGCTCCTTTACTCTGCCCCCTTCTTTTTGGCTGGAAGTGAAAGAAGTGAGGGCAGACACACAGCAGCCATGGAGAGACCAATGCGGGCTGAGGCCCACAGAAAGAGGGGAGCCTGGGAAGGCGGAAAAAGTGGGTTCCTGGGAACGTTCTAGAACAGGGTCACCAACCCTGGACGGCCTACCTCAGATGCCTTGCCACGTAAGAAAAAAGCTCCTGTTTACCTTAAATGAGTATTATTTGATCAGCAAAAGGCACCAATTTTTGAGGACTCTAAACAGTCTTGTTTTACCATGCCTTTTATGTAAGAATTACCTTACATTCTTATAGCTATTACTTAGAGATTTTCAGACTTTTCTTCTGGTCAAAGAATGATATTAAGCAAATCAATGCATGGCATTTACTGGGATGGAAAGTGGGAGAAAGAGCTTGAATGGAGGTTTTCCATGCTTAAAAAAGAGACCCATGGACAGGAGACACTGGCCCTCCCTGCCTTGCTCATGTGGATGTGAGGCCTGAACTGCTGCCCCCATCGTGGTGCAAGCCCACTCACGAAGTCTACGCAGAGGAAAGTAGAAGTGTCCCAAGAAATGGAACTGGGACCACAGGATTCAATTAGTCCTGAAGATCATCCGACCACTGAACTTCTAGTATATGAGCTAATACATGATTTCACTATTTATGCCAGTTTGAGTCAGTGTTCTGCTACCTGCAAACAGGAACATTCCAACTGCCTAAAAAGTGAAAGGCGTAGTCCACTGAGAGAACAGAAGCTGGTGCAGTCCACTCCACCACCACACCCACTAACAATAGCCCTCCACCTCCACCCGCCACCACCAGCACTTCCAACTCCAGGAGTGCCCTCACTTCTTACACTTCCAGCCAAAAAGAAGGGGGCAGAATAAAGGAGCACAAAGCTTTCTCTTCTGTGTCAGAGGAGATGCCCTCCCCGGAGATGTCTTTCTTCTTGCATCTCCTTGGCAAGAACTACGTCAGGTTGCCATTTCCTGTGCTAGGGAAGAATGAAAAACTGGGAGTGTGGTAGCACAGGACCCTAGGGATAAAAATTTCACCTCCAATTACCCCCACCTCCATGACCAACATCTTCACCTTCACCACAAGCACCATCACCATCACCCGCTCCACTTTCATTTTCAACTCCATTGTCGCCTCTGCCGCCATTTTCTCTACCACCATCCATACCATCATCATCACCTCCACCAACCCCAACATCACCACTACTTCCTCCACTGCCACAACCCCCAGCACCTCCATCTACCTTAGCCACCATCTCCTCCCTCATCACACCACCTGCAACATCACCTTTACCTCCACCACCAACCTCTCTACTCCACCACCCCATTTACTTTGCCTGTCCAACAAATATCCTCCTCATTTCCTAGTGCTTAGGTCTGCTGCCCATAAGAGAAGTCCACAAAGTTAATTGGGTATTTTATCTGCCATATGTCAAATGTGTTTTTATTAACTTGTATGTCTTCTTGCTTTTTTGATACCTACTTTTTTTTTATTTTTTGAGACAGAATTTCACAGTTGCCCTCAGTAGATTGCTATGATGTCATAGCTCACAGCAACCTCAAACTCCTGGGCTCAAAGGATCCTCTTGCCTCAGTCTCCCAAGTAGCTGGGACTACAGGTGCCCACCACAACACCCAGCTATTTTTAGAGATGTGGTGTCACTCTAGCTCAGGCTGGTCTCAAACTCCTGAGCTCAGTCAATCCACCTGCCTCAGCCTCACAGAGTGCTGCAATTACAGGCATGAGCCACCACACTCAGCCCATGACGCCCATTATTTTAATATTTGTCTCTACGCTTTCCTTTACTCAATGGCCATAGTTCATGAAGCAATCAGTCAAAAAAAAAATCAAACATAGATTTAAGGAGGATAATATCTGTCATGTTTGATATTTGGGGGAATACAAAGGACATGGGTATAGTGAGGAGATGTGATAGTGGCCTTGGGACCAGCACCTCCACTGACACTGGAGAGATATAAGAGTGAACACAAAGATACCCAAAGATACACTAGAATCCGGGGTGAGGGGAGCACCACGTCCCCAGGGCATGTGGCTCACCACTGCTGCCTCCTCCTGGCTCTCACACTGGTGCCGTGAGCAGTGGTGATTGGAGTGGAAGTGAGAAAGGCACCCTGGGGAGCCGATAAGATGGTGTCTTCTGTCCCTTCACAGGCTGGGTCCCTGCCACTGTGTTCTCACCACTCACTGCCCAGCCCCTCTTTACCAGCCAGGTGCCCAACTCATGCCAAAGGGGAAATAAATCTAGTATGTGTTCAAAGCCGAAGGGGAATTTAGTTTCAAAACAGGCTTCTGGGGCCTCCAGGTGCCCACAGAGTTCATAGTAGACAATTTTGAGAAAGAGATGAAGAGGGAGAAAGTTCATCATTGATATCTTCATAGAGTTACATACATTTCCTATAAGTTTCTACAGAGATTCTTATAAAGAAGAATCTTCCTTTCACCCCAAATTAAGGCAACACTAGCATAAATTATTAATCAGATCACTGTTTCTATCTGTTGTGTGCAAAACTTTTTGTGGTATTTTTCTACTGGCAGATAGATAAGTAGCAATCTAGGCTTATATCCACAAAGCAGAAAATAAATTCCTTAAGTTTACGTTCTAGAAAAGCTTCCCTTTAAACTGAAAGAACTGGGTCCATCTCCCTATTTTAGGAGGGAGGGTTGATCAAGACAAGCTATAAAATTTCAAGCAATCTTGTGGCATTTTACATTATTGCTCCCACCTCTTGGCCTACACACTTAGAGCCTGAAAGGGAGGAAGGGAAAGAAGTGAAAATGTAATCTTATAGGGTCAGAAGAGATCAAACTTTCACTCTTCAACGATGATATGATTGTATATCTGGAAAACACCAGGGATTCTACTACAAAACTCTTAGAAGTGATCAAGGAATACAGCAGTATCTCAGGTTACAAAATCAACATTCATAAATCGGTAGCCTTTATATATACCAACAATAGTCAAGCTGAAAAAACAGTTAAGGACTCTATTCCATTCACAATAGTGCCAAAGAAGATGAAATATTTGGGAGTTTACCTAACAAAGGACGTGAAAGATCTCTATAAAGAGAACCATGAAACTCTAAGAAAAGAAATAGCTGAAAATGTTAACAAATGGAAAAACATACCATGCTCATGGCTGGGAAAAACCAACATTGTTAAAATGTCCATACTACCCAAAGCAATATACAATTTCAATGCAATCCCTATTAAAGCGCCACTGTCATACTTTAAAGATCTTGAAAAAAATACTTCGTTTTATATGGAATCAGAAAAAACCTCAAATAGCCAAGACATTACTCAGAAATAAAAACGAAGCAGGAGAAATCACGCTACCGGACCTCAAACTATACTATAAATTGATAGTTATCAAAACAGCATGGTACTGTCACAAAAAACAGAGAGGTAGATGTCTGGAATAGCATAGAGAACCAAGAGATTAATCCAGCTACTTAACGTTATTTGATCTTTGACAAGCCAATTAAAAACATTCAGTGGGGAAAAGATTCCCTATTTAACAAATGATGCTGGGTGAACTGGCTGGCAATCTGTAGAAGACTGAAACTGGACCCACACCTTTCACCATTAACTAAGATAGACTCTCACTGGATTAAAGATTTAAACCTAAGACATGAAACTATAAAAATACTAGAAGACAGTGCAGGAAAAACTCTTGAAGAAATCAGTCTAGGCGAGTATTTTACGAGGACGACCCCCCGGGCAATTGAAGCAGCTTCAAAGATACACTATTGGGACCTGATCAAACTAAAAAGCTTCTGCACAGCCAAAAATACAGTAAGTAAAGCAAGCAGACAGCCCTCAGAATGGGAGAAGATATTTGCAGGTTATGTCTCCGACAAAGGTTTTATAACCAGAATCCACAGAGAACTCAAACTTATAAGCAAGAAAAGAACAAGGCTACTCGGGAGGCTGAGGCAAGAGAATCGCTTAAGCCCAGGAGTTGGAGGTTGCTGTGAGCTGTGTGAGGCCACCGCACTCTACCGAGGGCCATAAAGTGAGACTCTGTCTCTACAAAAAAAAAAAAAAAAAGAAGAAGAAAAGAACAAGGGATCCCATCGCAGGCTGGGCAAGGGACTTGAAGAGAAACTTCTCTGAAGAAGACAGGCGCACAGCCTACAGACATATGAAAAAATGCTCATCATCCTTAATCATCAGAGAAATGCAAATCAAAACTACTTTGAGATATCATCTAACTCCACTAAGATTAGCCCATATCACAAAATCCCAAGACCAAAGATGTTGGCATGGATGTGGAGAAAAGGGAACACTTCTGCACTGCTGGTAGGAATGCAAATTAATACATTGCTTTTGGAAAGATGTTTGAAGAACACTTAGAGATCTAAAAATAGATCTGCCATTCAATCTTATAATTCCTCTACTAGGTATATACCCACAAGACCAAAAATCACATTATAACAAAGATATTTGTACCAGAATGTTTATTGCAGCCCTATTCATAATTGCTAAGTCATGGAAAAAGCCCAAGTGCCCATCGATCCACGAATGGATTAATTGTGGTATATGTACACCATGGAATATTATGCAGCCTTAAAGAAAGATGGAGACTTTACCTCTTTCATGTTTACATGGATGGAGCTGGAACATATTCTTCTTAGTAAAGTATCTCAAGAATGGAAGAAAAATTATCCAATGTACTCAGCGCTACTATGACCATAATTTATGGCTTTCATATGAAAGCTATAACCAAGTTATAACCTAAGAATATGGGGAAGGGGGAGAAGAAGGGGAGGGAGCGGGAGGATGGGTGGAGGGAGGGTGATTGGTGGGATTACACCTGTGGTGCATCTTACAAGGGTACATGTGACAGTAAATGTAGAATATAAAGGTCTTAACACAATAAGAAAAAGTCAGGAAGGCTATGTTAACCAGTGTGATGAAAATGTGTCAAACAGTCTATAAAACCAGTGTATGGTGCCCTATGATCACGTTAATTACACAGCTATGATTTAATAAAAAAAAAGAAAATGTAATCTGTTCACTCCAAACAAGCAATGACGGACACCAGGGTGAAGTGAATACCTAAGGATCTAAACATCATTCACTAAACCTAAAGACAGTCACTTTTCTTCTTTATATTTATTGATCATCACTATGTCCTTTCATCCCCCCAAGAGGAAAAAAACCACTTGTCACCTTGTTTCTATAGCATTTCACCCATTCAAACATGGAAGGAAAGCTCAGGTTTCCAGGGCAAAATACATCTGCAGGCTAACCATGTCCAGTACAGGCTGTGCTAGGGCAGTTTCACCAAGCATCCCTGGGACACTGAGACTGGCTGGATTCCAGTCCTCCTCAGCGACTAGGATGGCAATCAATTATGCTGCAGGGTTTACAAAATGAGATAGAAGGCTCATCCCACTTAATCCTGATACAGAAAGCTGAAACAATCGCTTCTCCCCAGGAGTGAAATGACTTGGAGGGTGCCCGGGACCAAGGCCAATGTCTCAGCTGGAACCTGAGGCTTCTCAGAAACTGCCCTAAGTGGTCCTCTTGTTCTGCTTACTATCTTTTCCAGAAAGCAATGAAAACTGTATTTTTTCTTAAATTAATTTGGAAAAGTTAAAAGTAGGGTGGCACCTGTGGCTCAAAGGAGTAGGGCACTGGCCCCATATGTCGAGGTAGCATATTCAAACCAAGCCCTGGCCAAAAAGTGCAAAAAAAAAAAAGAAAGTTAAAAGTAGTATGTAAAAGTAAAATAACACTATAAATGTTCTGTTGTTCATATAAATTTGATATGTGACTATGGCAGGAGATTATTAACTAAGTCTAAATCTTTGTATTTTAAGGTTCCTCATTTACTTCAGCATCACAGGAAGCCCTATGTTTAATCAGAAATTTCATAAATTTTAAAAAGTGTGCAATATGACAAAATTGACAATCTTTTTTGAACTGGAACATCTATGAAGAGCTATCTACGGATGGCTAAGCTGTAGTATTTCCTAAAGGGAATAGCATCATCTATTCCTATGTAATTGAAAGTCATTACAGGTCCCTTACTAAGTATCTTCTTTTCAGATATTTGGGGATAAAGCTTTCACAACTTGGGTCTCCGTGATTATATTCCAAAGTCAACTTCCTAGAGAACTAATTCTGAACACCCTCCACCTCCTATGAAACCCTTTTCTATTCCACATTTTTTCCAGTAGTACTTCCTCTTTTTAAAAAAGAGGATAGAATTTTTAAAGTATAGGGAAAAAATATTTTTATCACCATGCCAAAGATGCTCTGTACCTTGATGTATTTTGGATATTATAGTATTAATTGCCATATCATAAAGTAGAAAATGGGACTAGCCATGCTGTTAAGCTGTTCTTTTTATATTTTATTATTTGGAAAATCAGCTTATTGTTTTTCTAAAAATGGAACATGTTCATTGTAAAAATTTTAACACTCTAAAAATATTGAAAGAGTAAAATAAATATAAATTGCTGCCCACCAACCATAACCATGAAAACCACAAAAATGAACGCAAATTGCAAAAAACTCAAATTGAAGTAATTAGAATTTATCAACACATTCTCGTTACTGAGAGGGAGATGAAAGTCCATAACCTCTCAATGCATTCTTTAGAAGTAGAAAACCAAAATCAAAAACAACTTAGTGTTTGAATCCCAGTAAGCCAGAGCGCACAGCCCCTCCCTGGAATTGGCCTTCTGTGAACTTAAATTTTTCCTCTCTTTAATCTCAAAGTCAAAATGCCCTCCTTTCAAGAATGCTAAGACATTTCACTTTTGAGATAAAGTCAAATAGAAAAGACCAGAAAAAAGAAAACAAATTAATTCTGCACCTGGGTAGTGTTATTTTTTTCCTTGCTTGGACTATGTACCAACTTCAGTCAGATCAACTCTTTCATGGAATGAGGCAGGGAATAAACAAATTTTTACACTTGATCTTAGCCAAAAGGTCAAGAAGTAATGAAAATATCAAATTTTTAAATATATTTTTTATCATGATAAAAAGATAACTGTATATGCCAACTTTTCTCCATAGTGGAAATAATCCATTTCTATTTGTGAGAAACTGAACTCAACCTTACATGAAGTAAAGCTTTTTTTACTATCATATTCTAGAGAAATTTTATCTTCCCCAATCTGAATGATGCTGTTTAAGCAAGTAAACATATTTTATGACAAGTCAAATTAATCAAATATTTGATTATGCCTCAGTAATGACAATATTTAACATGACAGAAGAAAACCTGGTTTGTTACCAGGTAACATTTCCAAACATTTGTTGGAATATAAATATATATATATATATATATATATATTTTTTTTTTTTTTTTTTGTAGAGACAGAGTCTCACATACCACCCTCAGGTAGAGTGCCGTGGCATCACACAGCTCACAGCAACCTCTAACTCTTGGGCTTACGCGATTCTCTTGCCTCAGCCTCCAGAGCAGCTGGGACTACAGGCGCCTACCACAACGCCCGGCTATTTTTTTGTTGCAATTTGGCCGGGGCTGGGTTTGAACCCGCCAACCTCGGCATATGGGGCCGGCGCCCTACTCACTGAGCCACAGGCGCCGCCCAAATATATTTTTATATTCCAACAAATAATTAAAATTTGTTTCTCATGAACTCAATGTTTGACTTCTGAAAAGCAATTCACTTAATTTTAAAACATTTATATTTTCTTTGGGCACGTTAACTGTTAGGTCTACACAGCAAGAAATGACAGTCTTTTTACTCCTTTTCTCAGTTTTTGATAAAATGTCTTCTGATAACTCATTTTACCTTCTTGTGTCTTGGGTCACAAAAAATGTTCAGGATCACTTTTACTGAACAAAATTACTTCAGTAAACATGAAAATATTAAAGTAAAATGTAAAAAATATAGAGCATTTCCATTTGCTGAGCTTTTATTTTCATTAATTATAGGTAAGAGATGTAAATGACAGGATTTTGTTTCATACTTCAATACCATTTTTTAAAACAACAATGGTCAGTGGTAAGTTTATAATTGAGAATTTTTCAGAACTCAAAGGGAAGAAAGACACACATCTAGTCTACCAGGCATCCTAAACATTCGTTAATCTGCCATTGAACCCTATGATACATAAATTTGAATAAAACTTTTTCTTTTTTTGAGACAGAGTTTCACTTTGTTGCCCTTGGTGGAGTGTCGTGGAGCCATAGCTCACAGCAACCTCAAACTCTTGGGCTCAAGCGATTCTCTTACCTCAGCCTCCCAAGAGCTGGGACTATAGCCAAAACACCTGGCTATTTTTAGAGACAGTGGTCTCACTGTGGCTCAGGCTGGTGTCGAACCTGGGAGCTCAGGCAATCCACCTGCTTTGGCCTCCCAGAGTGCTAGGATTACAGGCGTAAGCCACTGCACCCGGCCCAAATAAAACTTTTTCACAGAAAAGGAAATTCTAGTACTTCCTTTATGGCATTACAATAGCTTTTTTATTCAAGTGAGGCCTGAAAGTGTGTTATTCTAAAAACATGCACAAATTTACCATATACCCATATGAAAACCTGTAACTTGGCATGAAAAAAATACGACCATAAATGTTAATCACTTAGAATAGAAAGAAAGCACCATTGTTGACTGAACTGGGACCTGTCCTAATTAGAGTAATTATCATCTGGCACTACCAGGAAGTTGGATGTTTGGAGTTAATCAGATCCTTAAGTACCCACTTATATTAACATGTGGATTTGAGACTTTCTAAGAAATTTATATTATTAATACTTTGTAGAACTCAGTTCAGTTTTTCTTGTAGAGTTCAGAGCATTTCCCTATCTTCATCTTTGCATCAGAATCATCATTATGAACCATGTATTATAAATGTAACACACTCATACTAGTTAAGAAAACATTCTGGTCGGTAACCTGTTGAATAAACAATTTTTAAAACAAAAAATGCTTACCACAAAATAAGCTCGTTACGTTTTTATGAAAATAGAAAGGTAAAATAAAAATTTTCATACTATCTGAAAAATGAGGAAAGCATCAGCCAGTCCACTTACAGTGAGCTCACAGAAATCGAAGCTATCCAGACTTTTGCTTCTGTGTAGTCTTCCCTTAATTCGTCTTAAAGAGGGTTTTCCTTGTCTGACACTAGAAGTAGCACCATTAGGATTTTCAGAGGATGGCGTTACCCTGCAAGAAGGGGAAAAAATTCTTAAGAAGGGAGGATTATAGGCGAACATTTACTTGAGGATAGCTTTGAAAATGTCACGCTCCTTTTTTTCAACCAAAAGGTGAAGAACTACAATAGAGCTAATTCTACCAGACACCCTTACTAAGTATTTCTTAGCAGCTGTCTAGTTTAGAAAGCTTAACAGACTTCAAATACTCCAACAGTAAGATTCATTAAAAGTCAACTCTGCAACCATCAAAGCAGCAATTAAGAGGAGGCTGAAGTTTCCAAGTAACTTAGGGGCGTCTGCTTCCCCCGGGCGGTTACTTTCCCAGCACTCAGTCTGGAGCCTGGCACCCGGCACTAGTCAGCTTAATTATGGTGTACATCCCTGATACTGTTCAGCTTGCTTTTGTTAAGCACGAAAATAACTCTTACAAATTTGAAGGTAACAGTCAACACTAGGCTGGGTATGGTGGTTCATGCCTATAATTCCAGCACTCTGGGAGGCCGAGGTGGGTGGATTGCTTGAGCTCAGAAGTTCAAGATCAGCCTGAGCAAGAGTGAGACTGTCTTTACTGAAAATACAAAGACTAGCCAGAAGTTGTGGTGGGCATCCGTAGTCCCAGCTACTCAGGAGGCTGAGGCAGAGGGATGGCTTGAGCCCTGAAGTATGAGGTTGCTGAGAGCTGTGATACCATGACACTCAACCCCAGGGCAAATGAATGAGACCCTGTCTCCAAAAAAAGAAAATGAAACAAAACAAAACAATTCAGAATAATTATGAAATCAAGAAAACACAGGTAAGAAGAAACAACAAATAAGCTATTAGTCATTTGTAGAGCACACACTGGGATACATGCACATGAGCGCAGACACACACTCAAGACCAGCCTGTGCTCATTTCTAAGTCAGTCTGGCGGCAGCCTTAGAGTAAACTAGCTAGCAAGAGGATGCCCTGAGTACCTGCAGGATAACAGCTACTGTCTTAGAAATAATAAAGTTGGGGCGGTGCCTGTGGCTCAAAGGAGTAGGGCGCTGGTCCCATATGCCGGAGGTGGCGGGTTCAAACCCGACCCTGGCCAAAAAAAACAGCAAAAAAAAAAAAAATGATAAAGTTTCTAAAGTAATAACAGTAATTTCTGTGGTTTATGAAAGTCAGTTTCCTTATTTTATGTTTCCTCTTTGTCAATCTATGTTCAAATATTGATCAACTTTGGTGACTTACCTAATTTTTTATATTTAAAATGTTGTCTGTTCAAAGAAAAATGAAATACCTAGGAATATACCTAATAAAGGAGGTGAAGGACCTCTATAAAGAAAATTATGAAACCCTAAGAAAGGAAATAGCAGAGGATATTAACGAATGGAAGAACATACCATGCTCATGGCTGGGAAGAATCAACATGGTTAAAATGTCTATACTTCCCAAAGCAATCTACCGATTCAACACCATCCCTATTAAAGTACCAACATCATACTTTCAAGACTTGGAAAACAGGATTCTGTGTTTTGTATGGAACCAGAAAAATTCCCATATAGCTAAGGCAGTTCTTAGTAATAAAAACAAAGCCAGGGGCATCACCATACCAAATTTTAGGCGGTACTACAAAGCCATAGTGGTCAAGACAGCATGGTACTGGCACAAAAATAGAGACATAGACATTTGGAATCAAATAGAAAATCAGGAAATGAAACTAACATCTTATAACTACCTAATCTTAGATAACCCAAATAAGAACATACCTTGGGGGAAAGACTCCCTATTCAATAAATGATGCTGGGAGAACTGGATATCCACATGTAAAAAACTGAAACTGGATCCGTACCTTTCTCTATTCACAAAAATTGATTCAAGATGGATAAAAGACTTAAATTTAAGGCATGAAATGATAAAAATCCTCAAAGAAAGCATAAGAAAAACACTGGAAGATACGGGCCTGGGGAAAGACTTCATGAAGAAGACTTCTGTGGCAACTGCAACAACAAAAATGAACAATGGGACTTCATTAAACTGAAAAGCTTCTGTACACCTAAGGAGACAACAAGCAAAGCAAATAGACAAACTACACAATAGGAAAGGATATTTGCATATTTTGAATCAGACAAAAGCTTGATAACTAGGATCTATAGAGAACTCAAATTAATCCACATGAAAAAAGCCAACAATACCATGTATCAATGGGCAAGAGACAAACATAGAACCTTCTCTAAAGAAGACAGACGAATGGCTAACATATGAAAAACTGTTCATCATCCCTATATATTAGAGAAATGCAAATAAAAACCACCCTGAGATATCATCTAACCCCAGCAAGAATGGTCCACATCACAAAATCTCAAAACTGCTGATGCTGGCGTGGATGTGGAGAGAAGGGAACACTTTTACACTGCTGGTGGGACTGCAAACTAATACAACCTTTTTGGAAGGACGTATGGAGAAACCTCAAAGCACTCAACCTAGACCTCCCATTTGATCCTGCAATCCCATTACTGGGCATCTACCCAGAAGGAAAAAAATCCTTTTATCATAAAGACACTTGCACTAGACTGTTTATTGCAGCTCAATTTACAATCACCAAAATGTAGAAACAGCCTAAATTCCCCCAACCCAGGAATGGATTAACAAGCTCTGGTATATATACACCATGGAATACTATGCAGCCATTTAAAAAGATGGAGACTTTACATCCTTTATAGTAACCTGGATGGAAGTGGAACACATTATTCTTAGCAAAGCATCACAAGAATAGAGAAGTATGAATCCTATGTACTCAATTTTGATATGAGGACAATTAATGACAATTAATGACATGGTGGGTGTGGGGGAAGGGCAGAGGAGAGAGAGAAGGGGGGAGTGGTGGGGAAAGGAAGAGCAGAAAGAGGGAAGGAGGGAGGGGGTGGGGTCTTGGTGTGTGCCACACCTCTTGGGGGCAAGACAGGATTGTAAGAGGGACTTTACCTAACAAATGCAATCAGTGCAACCTGGTTTCTTGTATCCTCAATGAATCCCCAACAATAAAAAAAATAAAAAAGAAATAAAATGTTGTCTGAAAGGTATAACAGAGGTCTCTAATGGCTTAAAAAGACACACAAAATGGACTGGTAACAAAATAAATGATTTCTACATTAATAAGACAGAATAAATACCATAAAACAGACTAGTTTAGGTGTGGCTACAGTTTAGAATAAAAGTAAAACTTCCACAAGTTAAAACATTTGAAGAGTATAGAAAGATACAGAAATGGAAAGTTAAAGTTGCCACCTTCTCCCTCATCTCAAACCTCCCTCCCTTTTGCAAAATCAACCACTACTGACAGGTCGTCCTGCACAACCTCCCAGACAGATGCCTATTCTTACCTATGCCTGTATTTATTTCCTTTTAAATTTCTGTAGTAAGGTGACCACACTGTTCATGTTTTCTACACCTTATTTTTTTCACTTAATAATAGACTTTGAAGCTCTTTGCATAATAACCCCTACAGAACTATCTCACTCTGTTTAATGGCTAAATAGTACTCCATAATATACTGTAGATGTAACACAAATTACTTAACCTTTCCCCCACTGAGGGACATTTAGTTCATTTTCAAATGTTTGCTATAAGACCACAAAGCAACAAACATCCTTGACATCTTTGGGCACAAATGTAATATTTACTTAGGAAAGATTCCTAGAAGTAGAAATGCAGGGTCAGAGGGAGGCGCTTTCTAAATATTACTGCCTTTCAAAAAGGCTGTACAAATCTGTACCTTCATCAACAGTGTATACGAATGCCTACCTGGGTGCCCCTGCAGGGCAAAAGCTTCCCTGAAAACAATGAACTTTATTCAAAAGAGGGTACAGGAGAAGGAAAAATACAGTCATAACAATATATGAGTCAACTTTTCTCCTTATTTCTTCTCTCTCACTTTATTTCGAAGTGCTGGTAGGTGTAACCAAATTTTAGGAAGTTACTGCAAACATAATTTTTTTGATAAATAAATCTATCTTGTATTTTTCATAAGTTTTTCTCTCACCTGACTTAAAAATGCACTGCTATTTTCTCTTTTTTCCAAATTTAAAAGCTCCCAGGCTGGTCTTGAACTCTTGGGCTCACATGATCCTCCTGCCTCAAGTGAGAAAGACAGTAGGAATTTGTATCCACCAAATTTTATAAATGTCTGACAGCAAAGAATTTGTTAGAGTTAATTCAACGTAATACCAAATCCAAAGACAAAATAAAACAGAAAAAAAGATCACAAATATAACTAGAAGAATGAACCCACCCCTCCTTACCAGGATCATCATAAAAACTTTTGGTCACCAGGAGAGTTGTACTGGTACACACCAGGGGGGTATCAGCTCTGGACTCACCCTGCACACAGACTCTGCAAGAGTACCTTGTCTTAAGAATTTAACCAGGCTATGATCTATGTTTTTTCTAATGCTACCCACTGAGCTCCCACAAAGTCATTTAGGCAATTTTAAAGTTTTGACCAGGTCTCTGAAATGAAGCTAAGAGGTCAAATGATAAGAAGCATGTGGCAGGCCAGGTGCAGTAGCTCATGCCTATAATCCCAGCACTCTAGGAGGCTGAGGTGGGTGGACTGCTTGGGAGCTCAAGAGTTTGAGATGAGCCTGAGCAAGTGAGAGACCCCATCTCTAAAAACCAGCCAGGTGCTGTGCCAGATACCTGCAGTCCCAGCTATTCTGGAGGCTGAGTCAAGAACAACACTTGAGCCGAAGAGTTTGAGGTTGCTGTGAACTTACGATGCCACAGCACTCTACTGGGGGCAAGAAAGTGAGACTCTGTCTCAAAAAAAAGAAAGAAAAAAGAAAAGAAATGCACCTCTTTGCTCTACAACCCTAGTTTTACACTAGCCCACGTTCAATTAAATTCAATAAAACCTTCATGAGCTACACACTGACTACTGATTTTAAAATTAAAATCATCACCTACTATCCTGTATTACTGACACCTTTTTTTCTGAAGTCAGCTTTCCTTTACTTATTTTTTTGAAAGAGTCTTAAGCCTAAATCAAGCCAGTGGAATGCCTGGGTGGCCACTGGGATTCCAGATGGCATATATAAATGCTAATGGCATGCAATATATACGCCTATAGATAATCAGCAATGTACACTAATAACTTCCAGCGTTTTTCTTTAAGGATGTTCTCTTCCCATTACCTCATTAACAGCTTCCAGGTAGCAGGAACCAAAACGCGTGCAAATAAAACACAGTCTCTGACAATGCAATTGTAATCTTGCAACTTACTCCCTTTGCCCTTGGAACAGCCCAATCTTGACTTACGTACTCAACATCAGCAGCAGCAAATGACTTTCTAGAAATAATAGAAAGCGCATCCAGCGATGATAAACTGTTCGCTGTCTGCAAGGCCGCCTGGCTGGAAATTCTGAACCAGAGCTCGCTGGAATGAAGCTTAAAGGACAACTGTGCGGAGGCCGGTGTCCGGGTGCGGCCGCCCAGAGCCTCCGGCCGCTCTCGGTGTCACCTGCCTCGGGATCCACACGCGACGGCGCCCAGCCGAGGGGCTCGGAAATGGCTGCTGCGCCGCACGCCGTCGGGCCAGGCCACGGCCTCCCGCCTGCACGATCGGGCCAGGTCCAGGTCCGGCCCACGCCCCCCAGCGGCTCCCGCCCCGGCTACGACCCCGTCCTGGCCCCCACCCTGTAGCCCCAGCGACCCCGGCCGGCGTGCCCCTGTCCCGCCCCGCCCCGGAGCCCCCGCGACCCCGGCCGGCGCCCCCCCACCCCGCGGCCCCCGCGACCCGCCCGCGCGCCTCCCGCGGCGGTGCCCTCCCTCACCACAGCTTCCTCTTGAGCGGCAGGAGGCTGCCGCGGTTGGAGGGGGTGACGCCAATGGCCGTCTGCAGCACCGTCAGGTATTTCTGGTACTTCATCTTGTCCCCGCTCCGCTCTCCGGCAGGGCCCCGCGCCGCCGCCGCAGACACAACCCCTCCAAGCGCCGCATAGAATCAGCTCTGGTCCATCCACCGCCGCCATAGCCGCCGTGCGTGGCCGGCTCCGCTCCCGCTCCCGGCGCCGCCGGCGCCGTGCGTGCCGGGCTGCTCCCGCTGCCCCGCTGTGCGTGAACCGCGGCTCCCGCCGCCGCCCCCCCCGCCCTCCGCGAGCCGGGGCCTCCTCGCAGCCGGAGCATGACTAAAAGGCAGGAGTGTCTATGAACAACAGTAGCTTATCATTAGTGACTCTTAGTTTCTGTGTATCTTAAAATTCTATATTAAAAGTATTTGTTAAGCATTTTCAAACTCCAACACAATTAAACCCCAAACCATAAAAGACAGCACAAAATTCAATGATCTGTGTGTAAAACTAATTCATGCATGACAGATATTTTGTGTTCAGATAGCAACTAATCATCAGGGGAAAACAACAAACCAAACACAAGATTCAACAAGTCAATTTTTCGTAATAACCTTCAGAAAACTAGTTCTTGCACATGAACACATCACAAGAAGGTAATCTTACTTTGATTACTCAAGAAAGCTCTGATTTAGAGGAAATAGGAATAAACTGAATATATGTAGCATTCTTACCTGAAAGACATTCTTTCTGCTTGATTTTTCCTTGGCCCATTCTATATGTGCCCCATACAAATCCACTTTCTGCTTTGTGCCCAGTTTTCTGTAAACCAAAATGAAATAAGATTAAAAAGCATATAACATTGTAGATACATTTCAAAGAAAATAGGTTTTATTGAGTTAGTAGCTATACATAGTTATAATATAAAGCCTTGCTCCAATCTCCTGGAAACCTAATTTGAAGGAATTTTTCATTTGAGACTTTATAATTTTTTTTTTTTTTTTTTTTGCCGTTTTTGTGGCCAGGGCTGGGTTTGAACCCACCACCTCTGGTATATGGGGCCGGCGCCCTACTCCTTTGAGCCACAGGCGCTGCTTGAGACTTTATAATTTTTACCATATAAAATTAGAAGTCTATTTTTTAAATTATATCACTCATTATAGATAATAGAAAAAATTAATATTTAAAATGTTGACATTTTGAAATAGTGTTTTTAGTAATTATTAAAAAAAGTTTAAAATCTGCTACTCAATAATGTGGAATATTGCTATTCAATTGATAACATAAAACCATTGTAAGTCACAAATTATTAGACTTTAAAGGAAAAGAAAAATTAATAAATCATACTATAATGCGAAAAATTGTTAATTTTTAGTTTTGTGACTTTAGAAACGTTATTTAGAGCCTTGTTACATACATCATCTGAGAAGTGAGCAGGCAGATTAATTAATCTCAAAGACTCCTTTTAGGTTTGTGTTTCCTATATTAACAAACTCAGTAAATACTGTATTTATTGTACCAACTATGCCTTCTGGAAATTCACAATTTAGATATTAAGATTATACGTGTAAGTATATGTATAATTTTATTTAATAAATGTAATATATACTAAATAGATTATAATGTATAGTTTCTTTATCATTACCCAGTTACAGTGTAGATGTTAGTTAAAATTTGTTTTTATTTTGATAATTCATAATAATAAATTTATAGGAATATCATTTATATTTGCTGCTTCTTATTTTCATTTGATACAAGTGAGTCACACATATAATTTTAAATTTTCATAACTCCAATTATTAAACATTTTTAGTAACTAAAATTTATTAAAGAAAAACCATTACTTTATCAGTTTTAATATACATAGCCTATAATAGTTTTTTGGGCAATGTTTTCAACATGAACATGAGCATAATACATAAAATAATAATATAATGGTAAAAATATTGAAAGATATTATCTGTCACATATGTTGCCTCATAACTATTTTGTCTAATTCTATGAGCTTAATAGAAATACTATTTGTCTGAAGCCACATCTCTGGAATTTTAAAAAATAAGTTGTGAGGGCTTTTGGGGGGGACAACTGTATAATTTTTGTTCAAAACATTGTACAAGCCAAGCATAAGTTTCCTGCAGGATAAATTCAGTTGACAGGATAAAAGTTATAATATACCTGCCTTTCCCTTTTTATTTAATAGTGACTTCATAAGAAATTCCTCAAGATTTGCCATCACCTTTAAATACCTCATATTTTGATCCATGAAAGTGTTTAATGATTTACCCACACTTTGCCAGCCAGGCGATTACTATTGTGGAAAATCTCAAAGTATGATTATGGTGTTCATTGTTAGGTGATTTGTGATGCAGGAAAATTAAAAACGACATCCTTCCTATAGAGTTAATTAAATTATGTGATACTCAGAACCAACAAAAATAATCACTAATAATAACAAAGGGATTATCTTTTCTATATAATACAGTCTTATATGTAGTATTATATATATAATATATTTTATATAACAAGCACTTTTTATGGGTCAAACCCTTCCTTAAGTTCTTTACAACTATTATTAATAATACATTTAAATCTTACAGCAGCTTTATAAAGTAGGTATTCTTATTATTACCATATTTCAGGTAAGAAAGTGTGTCAAATGATTCGTTAAATTTCCTCAAGATAACAGAGCTAGAAATTGAGGGGCCAGGATTTAGATGCCGGCAGTGTCGCTCAGAGCTTATTCTTCACCACTACGCAGGGCTTGAAATTTGCCTATACGCTGTGCTCAGACTCATGCTTAAACATGTCTGAATTTGGGGAAAGTTATGGCTTGCACACTAGACTCTAGGACAGGCATAGTGATCTTGCTTTTGTCCTTTTCTGTTAAACTTGATCTCGCAGTAGGTCCTTTGCCCTACCTTTTTGCCTAGAATATTTCCTGATCTTCACATGGCCAGTTCCCTCTTATCCATTAGGTCCCAGTTAAATGTCACCTTGTTAGAGGTGTTTTCTGATTGTCTTGTATAAAGAGTTGTGCTTCAGCGCTCCTGGTTACTCTCTGGCATTACTTATTTTAATTTCGCTGCAGCCCTCCTCCCGACAGAAATTAACATATATATTTTTATATGCTGACCATCTGTGTCCTACCCCCCCTCCATTTAAATTAAGCTCCCTGAGCTCGGGCCTTGTTTGCCTTTCCCTCCACTGTTTTTCACGATGTGTGGAAGATTGCCTGGCCCATAGTTGTTGTTCAATGAGTATTTGCTGAATTAATGAATGAAGGAAAAATACCAAAATGCAACTATCATTTGTGATTTGGAAGGGAGACTTGGGTATCTTAAAATTCCAATTTTACAAAAATTAAGATTTGTATTTTTTTCCCAATGGGTATGAAGTCTTTGGTTTGCGATTTAGAAGTGACAAACGGTTTAATGGACTCATATTTAGATAGAATGTGGGATGTCACGGATCATTCACTGAGCAATTATTGTACACCTGCTGTGTATCAATGTGGGAGTCACTTTGCTGGGCACTGGGCCTCCAGGTTAAAGGAAAATATTGGCTCTTCTTTATGGATCCCATATTAGCCTCAGTATCTGTAATATTACCTATAGACTCCATAGGATACAGAGGAAACCTGTGGGTAAAAAGCATTCTAAGCTTTCCACAGTCTTACCATACTCTAGTGATGTCAGTCTCGAAAATGTTCTTGTCAGCATCATGGACTAAATCACATGGCAGCTGGCTCAGGTTTCTTGCCCTCGGAACTCTCTCAATAATCTCATGGTATCATCCACCTGAGCACCTTCTCCACATCGCCCTGTCTCTTCCATTCCTCCTGATCTCATCCCTTCACCTCCTCTCCACTTCAGAAGTCTTCGTGCTGCTTCTCACTCCAAAATCCCACTTCCAGAGCTTTCCTCACTGCCACTCTGTTGTCATGTGTGATTCTGAAGTTATTGAAATCGTCCACTTTTGTGCAGTCTCCCAGCCTCTCAAGCCCCTCTTGAGTGCACTTCTTTTGTGACCAGCAGTGGTCCCTGATTCAACAGTCAGCAACTCCCTCCACTGATACCCTTGTCATCTGCTTGTCCCTCTGTGATCTTTCTCATGCCACTGAATACTGGACTAACAAGACCTCCTTCGGCTGGGTCTTTGACTTTGCTGGGTAAACTTTTGATGTGTTTCTGGTCCCTTTCTCTTCTTCCTCATGACACCTCTTTTCCAAAGCTTTGGGCCTCATTAGTCTGCCCCATCCAGTGATTTACTCCTACTTCACAGACATCATGGAGTTTTTGTGCTGGAAAATTCGCAAATTTTCACACTTTTCATATTTAGTTTGTATAATTAAAATAAAAAAATATATAAACTTTAATGACAGCTTCCTATCTTGCTCTATGAACACTTTATATTGATATCTCATTTATCCCTTAAAATAATCTGATAAAAATATTACTATTGCCTTCAACTTACACATGAACAATCTCAAACAGGTAGTGACCAGGTGTCTTATGTAAGATCACACACTCAGGATGTGCCCCACCTGAGATATGAACTCACTTTTATCTGACTCCAAGTTCCAAGTCCTTGATCACAACAGAATACATGGCCTCCCCACCATACCTCTATCTTCCTCCTACTAGTTTATTTACCTAAAAATCAATGCCTTTTTTAGGTCCAAGAACAAGTATTCACATATTTTACTTTTTCTCTATAAGTGTCAACATTTCTCACTTTCCCTCTGGCTTCCAAATTCCAGGCCTGGATCTATGACTCTTACCTAATGAACTTGCTTGCCTGGATATGACAAGTTGCTGCTACCAGTATCAACATTACCTGGCCCATCAGTGCCACATGGTCCATAAATGACCCACAAGGCATGCCCTGTCTTGCCCCAAAGGGAGCTCAAAGCTTATACCTCTCTAGTTCCTAATTTTATCCAATCTTGTGTCTTATTTTCTGAGCTGTCCCTTTCTCCTACTCTCAAATGGATTATATCATTTAGCTTGTAACTATGCTCAACTCAATTCTTTGTACAAAAAAAAAAAAGGAAAAGCAAGCATCAGCTCCACAACCTGACTTTTTCTTGGTCTTACCTATTTCCCTTTCATTATTGCCAGATTCTTCCTTGTTTTGCATTCACATTCTGTCTGATCATGTTCCATTCTCTCCTAACCACTGACATCTGACTTTTCTAAAAGGTCTTGACCATTCAGATCAACACAATCTGGTGCTGCTCTCATTCCCTCACACTCTCTCAGGCAACATGGCGGGTGTGGAGGAGGAAGCGGCCTTGGGAGCCACATGAATGGTGACTTGGATGCAGATGACAGGGAGGAGGAAGCTGCCTCTATGGCTGAAGAAACAGCCAAGAAAAAAAGATGGAAGAAGAAGAAGAGTAAAGGGGCTGCTGCAGTAGGGCAACAAGAACCTGATAAAGAATCAGGAGCCTCAGTGGATGAGGTAGCAAGAAATTGGAAAAACAAGCATTGGAAGAAAAAAAGAAAGAGATGATGATAATGAAGATGGAGCAACTGGAAAGAAGAAGAAGAAGAAGAAGAAGAAGAAGAAGAAGAAGAAGAAGAAGAAGAAGAAGAAGAAGAAGAAGAAGAAGAAGAAGAAGAAGAAGAAGAAGAAGAAGAAGAGGAAGAAGAGGAAGAAGAGGAAGAAGAGGAAGAAGAGGAAGAAGAGGAAGAAGAAGAAAAGGAAGGAAGGAAGGAAGGAAGGAAGAAGAAGAGATCAAAAGTTCAAACAGACCCTTCCTCAGTTCCAATATGTGACCTGTATCCCAATGGTGTATTTCCCAAAGGACAAGAGTGAGAATATCCACCCACACAAGATGGGCAAACAGCTGCTTGGAGAACTACAAGTGAAGAAAAGAAAGCCTTAGATCAGGCCAGTGAAGAGATTTGGAATGATTTTCGAGAAGCTGCAGAAGCACATCGACAAGTTAGAAAATATGTTAAGAGCTGGATCCAGCCTGGGATGACAATGATAGAAATCTGTGAAAAGTTAGAAGACTGTTTATGCAAATTGATAAAAGAGAATGGATTAAATGCAGGCCTGGCATTTCCTACTGGGTGTTCTCTCAATAATTGTGCTGCCCATTATACTCCCAATGCTGGTGACACAACAGTATTACAGTATAATGACATCTGTAAGATAGATTTTGGAACATGCATAAGTGGTAGGATTATTGACTGTGCTTTTACTGTCACTTTTAATCCCAAATATGATACATTATTAAAAACTGTAAAGGATGCTAGTAATACTGCAATAAAGTGTGCTGGAATTGATGTTCGTCTATGTGAACATCATAGACGTTGGGGAGGCCATCTAAGAAGTTATGGAATCCTATGAAGTTGAAATAGATGGGAAGACATAACAAGTGAAACCAATCCGTAATCTGAATGGACATTCAATTGGGCAGTATAGAATACATGCTGGGAAAACAGTGCCCATGGTGAAAGGAGAGGCAACAAGAATGGAAGAAGGAGAAGTGTATGCAATTGAACCCTTTGGTAGTACAGGAAAAGGTGTTGTTCATGATGACATGGAACGTTCACATTACGTGAAAATTTTTGATGTTGGACATGTGCCGATAAGGCTTCGGCACCCTTGCCTTCTGCCGCAGATGGCTTGATTGCTTAGGAGAAAGTAAATATTTAATGGCTCTGAAGAATCTGTGTGACTCGGGCATTGTAGATCCATATCCACCATTATGTGACATTAAAGGATCATGTACAGCACAGTTTGAACATACCATACTGTTGCGTCCAACATGCAAAGAAGTTGTCAGCAGAGGAGATGACTATTAAACTTAGTCCAAAGCCACCTCAACATCTTTATTTTCTAAGCTTTGTTGGAATACATTATACTAGAATTAATTTGCAACATGTTGTCTGTTTTAACCGTGGACCTTTGTAATACTTTTTATTCATGTTAAAAAAGAAGGAATTTGATCAAAGGCAAACGGTCTAATTAACCAAGGAAAAAGCTTTCAGGACTTTTCAAATGTTAACTGTTTTACTTTCTCCTGTCTAGGAAATGCTATAAAGCTTAAATTAGTTAGGAATGACTTAAACATTTTGTTTTGAACATCTAAGGGATGCTTTTTGGATGTTTATATTGCCATATTCTTACTTGAATGCTTTGAATGACTACATCGAATTCTGCATCTATACTCTCTGGTATTGCTTTTTAACCTTCCTGGAATCCATTTTCTAAAAAAAAAAAAAGACATTTTCAGATCTGACAAAACAAACAAACAAACAAAAAAACAATCTGGTGCCCTTCTTTCCCATCAGCATCTTACCTGAACTCTGTATTCTGAACTCTGTATCGTTAGCTTCTGTTGACCTTTTTCCTTAAAACCCTCTTGTTCCTGAGCTGTAAAAATACCATATTTTCTTTCCAAATTCTTTCACTTTTTATGTCTCTTTGGGCAGGGCATGGTGGCTCATGCCTGTAATCCTAGCACTCAGGGAGGCTGAGGCGGGTGAATCACCTGAGCTGATGAGTTTGAGACCAAATTCTTTCTCTTTTTATACTCTTCCTTCTCTTTTCTTTCACTGACTTCTCTTCCTTTCCCCACTTCCTAATTGTTGGTAAGCCCTGGCATATTCTTCTAGGCCCTTGTTATCTCTCCCAGCTCACTGCTTCCAGGGGGTGTCAGTCATGTTCCCAGTCCTGTACCATCACCTGTCATTTGCTGACTCCTCGGGGGGTTACTCTGGCCCACAGCTTATTCCACATGCCAGAACTGTTTTTTCTTTCTTTTTTATTGTTGGGGATTCATTGAGGATACAATAAGCCAGATTACACTGATTGAATTTGTTAGGTAAAGTCCCTCTTGCAATCATGTCTTGCCCCCAGAATGTGTGGCACACACCAAGGCCCCACCCCCCTCCCTCCGTCCCTCTCTCAGGCCTTTTGTCACTAGAGGATAGCACAGACTCTTCAGTGGAATCATTGTGTTCACAGACTTGGCCCCTTTTCTTTATGGCTTGTCTTCAAAAATAATCACTAATAATTTCACCTGAAAATTTTTTAACCCTTCCCCCTTTCTCTTGCCATCCAAAATCAAAAGGCACAGCAGCCCCAATTCCAGAATTAGCTTCATCTTCTCCATCTCATGATCATAACCTCAATTGAGTTTTTATTTTCTCCCACCTAAATTATTCTAGCTCTTGCCTTTGTGACCAATAAAAATCTTTTCAGTTCATTCTTCACTTTTTTGACTTTTTTTCCCCCCTAAATTACAAACCTCACATTATTTTCCTGGAAAGCATATTATTGACAGGATAATGTTCAAATCTATCAGTGAGGTACATACAGGCTGCTTTGTATCCTCTCCTCCCCATCCTTCTTGTTTTCATTCCTTTTCCAATTATTCTCCTCATTAGTCCACATTAGCTATAGCCATGGCAGCAACCAAATACAATACATTTCCACAATTATATACTTTTGGGATGTGAACATGCATTCATTCTTTTCACCCAGAATACATTTATCTCCCTCTTCAACCCAGCCTGCTTGCCTGCTCATTTTCACAATGCAACTCCAAGAAGGTCTCCACAGGTTCTCCTTATTGTTGGGCAAGTCACTCCTTTCCCTTTCTCCTACTTCAAAACATACTCGTTTGCAACCCTCTGTTATTCACACATTGTAACCATTTGGGGGGCTGACTCTTCCCTCCAGCTATGCAGTCAGATAACTGGGTTTGTCTTACATTTATTTTTTCAAAATCTAGCCAAGTGGCCCACAGTAAGTGTTCAACAGATACTATTGAAACAATTGATGAACTGCATGGAGAATTATAATGAAAAATATCTGGGTTAGTCCAATATGTTAACAAAAACAAATAATACATCTCAGAATGAGATTTACAAAGTGGGAAATGCATAGGAAGTTAAAGCACAATGTTTCCATTTATACTGATTGTAGGCAAGAACTGAAGCAAATAAAGATTTGGTGTGGATTCATAAGTATCAAAGATAAATGTAAATTTATTTGAGTAAGATTAAAACCAACAAATACATTTAACCTCAGAGGAGAAAATTGAGACAAGTAGAGAGAGGACTGTGTAAAAATTGTACTGATCAGTAGTTCATATTCACAAAGCTACAGCAGAAAGGCCTAGGAATTATTAGAAGGGAAAATTTTCAGCATTTCAGTGTTAAGCACTGGAATAAGTAGTTCAGAAAAGTTGTAGAATTTATTTGGAAGATGATCAAGATTTTATTCAAGAAGCCTGAAATTAAACACTCCTTTAATAGAAAACGTATTTCTGATTCTACAGCTATAAAACATAAGAAAAAAGTCTGTTAATAAACTGCATGATGCCAATGGATCATATTGTACATCATTATAAAAATAAACTTTTAAAAAACTGACTAAATATGAATTTAAAAATTGAAGAATGCACATATATTTCTTCTGGGGGTAAACTTAAAATAGAAATGACTGATTTTTAAAATACTGAAATAGAATTATGTAAGAGTGACTGCTTTTTGGACAATATAAAAGCCTCTTTGTTGGAGTGATATGAAGTTATTAAAAATTGATCCTGGGTCTTATCCACTTCTGATGTTTATTATTCTCTTAGTCCATCTTCATCATTTCCCAATAATAACTGATTATTTTCTCTCTAATATTTTTTGTCTCTGATTCAGATTAAGTTTTCCATTTTTCATGGGATATTTGGGGTCCATTTTCTTTTAATGTGTACTAATAAAATATCAAAGGTCAGATTTTGCTTGGTGGTAGTTTCCACGATGAAGACTGGGCATGTATGTAGGCAACAATCCTCTGGTCCTTCATCCTCCACCCTTATTATTAGATGTGGCTTAAAATAATGGACAAAGCTCAGAGTTTATGCAACAGGTTATTAGCTGCCATCTTTTTATTTTGGATTAATTGCTATTCCAGAATATAGACTCAAATGGTCCTTATCATTCTTACACGTGAAATATAAAATCTGATTAGAGGGATTAAGTTTTATCACATAACTGGTTTTGATTCTGGAAAATTGTTCATGGAGGAGGATAAAACTCACTCATAAATTCTCATTTGGGCCAAATGATTTAGTAAAGAGTGCTGAATGGATACCTGATTTTATTAATGTCTAAAGTATGGCCCCTGTCACCATAGAAGATGATACTTTGATTATAAGATGTGAGTTTTATGTATATGAATATAAATGATGTCAATAATAACTGGAACTGCTTCTTCAATGAAATTTCTCAGTATATTACATGCCCAAATCAAACCAGATTTTCAGAAAAATAAAACTTTGCTAGTGATTTGGGGTACTAGAATGTTGGGTGTTTTTGTTTATTTTTGAAGAGAAAGTATTCTCTCTTTTTCAAGAAATGAGCATTTATTTCTGAATTAAAATCTTGTTATAATAAATATAATAGCTTCTACTCAGTCTATTTTTGTTATAAGCTGATACAGTTTTACATTTACATTACACAAAAAGGCTAATTTATTTCCTCAAGGTGACTATCTTGGGTATATTTCTGATGTCTCAGGTGCCTCCTCAGAGTCTCTCCTGTTGTTCACTGAACCCACCTCAGATGCCCCTCATTGGGTGAGGGTGAGGCCAGGGCCCTTAAGAAGCAGGCAAGTGAAGACTCTGGTTGGTGAAGAAATCGGAAAAAATGTGGAAGATAAATTCTGTCACTCCTTCTGCTCCCTCCCTCCTACAAATTGTTTTCTTTTTTTTTGTAGAGACAGAGTCTCACTGTACCACCCTTGGGTAGAGTGCCGTGGCATCTCACGGCTCACAGCAACCTCTAACTCTTGGGCTTACGCGATTCTCTTGCCTCAGCCTCCCGAGTAGCTGGGACTACAGGCACCTGCCACAACGCCCAGCTATTTTTTCTTTTTGTTGCAGTTTGGCCGGGGCCGGGTTTGAACCCGCCACCCTTGGCATATGGGGCTGGCTCTCTACTCACTGAGCCACAGGCGCCGCCCAGCCTACAAATTGTTTTAAGCTTTTCCTACACAGTCCCTTTGCAGCTCCCTTTCCAGCTGAGCAGCACACCTGTCTGCTGAGGCTCCCTGCACAGTAGCAGCCAGAGTGGACACCGTCCTGGAAACACATCCCAGGAACTGTTTCCTGTCATTTCCAGCCTCATTTCTTTCTGAGTTCATTCTCTGTGTCCTTGATTTGTACAAGTACCTCTCCCATAAAGCTTTGTTTATGTGATTGTTTTCAAAAAAAAAAAAAAATAGGGTTGAGACAGCTAGTTTTGCTCTTGTTGCAGAGACGGATAGTTTTCCACCAAAATGTGTGCTGTGCTCTCTCTTCAGGGGTCTAGAGCTGTCACTGCAAGCAGCAAACCAGCTGGAGATTCCATTTCTTCACTATCTCCTTTTGCATCAAAATGTGACCAATTACTTAGTCCCACCACTGGCATCTGAGCAGAAACAATAGGACACCTCTTAGCTTAAGCCTTTTAAAGGTCATTAGGCTTTTTCCCAGGTTCTCTTTCCCCTTCTCTCATCTGCCTCTGCTCTTACCCACCACACTCCATTGCTTCATGTAGTAATAACTGCAATAATAAATATAATTACGATTTATTGTGTTTTCTAGGTGCTAGGCACATTACTCCAATTTTCTCACAAGTAGCTCGAGGAGATAGGTACTCTTTTAACCCTCATATTGCAAATGAGACAACCAAGATTACAGCTGCAAATATGTGAACCTGGGATTCCTAGCCTAGGTGGTCTGACTTGAAAGCCTCTGTTCCTACCTAATATGATATGCTGCTTCCCAGAGCAGTTCAATTTAGTAGGGAATTTTTAAGGAAGACTAAGTACATATAGTCCATAAATTAAGAAATACACTCTGGGATTAAAGTTTATTTTATCTTAGAAAAATGTAAGCTCCAAAACAGATGCATTACACTGACCAAAAAGATAAACCACAGAGAGGCAAGCTTTATAATTAAAATAGTTTTCTGAGAGAGCCTAAGGTGAGGTTTATTGAGGGGCAGTAAACTATTATCCATTTATAAAGCATTCTATCAATTTCATGGATTTTTATGGTTATTAAAAATTATATAAGATATAGAATTTATTATGGTTAATGGCCAAATCTTGAGAAAATTATAACTAGAGAACCTGGCTTCATTTATAGTAATATTGATCACTTGATCTCCTTTTTTTTCTTTCCAAAGCTTACATTAATAAAACACTAGAATTTAATTTCTTTTGTTTCTTTCTTTATTTCCATCTCTATCCACTACTCTCTAGATTTTGGACTGTAACCTGTTTTCCTAATTATTAAATGTTTGATGAGGCCATATGATGATGCAATACATATGGCTATACTAATAAGCTGCACCAATGATAACCATGCTCACTTTGCAAGAGGACTACCATTATAAAAATTAAAATATAAACAGAGATTTTAAATGCCTTCATTAGGCTAAACTTGGTAGCTCTCTTGTTTGCCTCTCCATTTTTCATGAGATTCTTGAGCGGGGGTCTGAATAAGGCTCAGTACTCACTCTACAAAGATAAAATCATTCTATATTCATTTTGCAAGGAAGAATACTCAATAATTCATGAATAGTTTTCTGATTGAAACTATTTTCATCTTTTTGGTAAATCACATCATTTTACTTCCATATATAAGTTTGTTTTGTTGTTAAAGTTATACTACAGTGGATGAGTATTGTATGCATTGCATTATTTAATTAATGCTTATGTTCATTATTCACATGGGAAGTAAACAATATTAAAAAAGCAAACAGATTATTTTAATGAGGCTTTTTATACTACACCTTTTTTGCTTTTGAGGTTATGGCTGAATGAGTGGTTTGAACAAGTTAACCGTTTATTCAAAGCCTTCGTAAAGTTTTCTGTCATTAGAAATAAAATTTTTAAAAAGTGAAATTCTTTTCTTTCTTTATTTTTCTTTTTATTAAGACATATACACATACATCATGAAAACATTTATGCATTTCTGGGGTACAATGTGTTCATTTTTTATATAATTTGGAATGCTTACATCAAACTAATATAGCTTTCACCTCATTTACTTAATTATCGTGTTAAGACATTTGTGTTCTATACTTGATAGATTTGACTTGTTCCCTTGCGATACACTTCATAGGTGTGTTCCCCCCATTTACCCACCCTCTATCAAACCTCTCCCATCTCCTCCCATCTTTTTCCTCTTCCCTCTTTCATCCAGGGCTATAGTTGTTTTATCTTTCATAAGGAAGTGTGACTAATTATAAATTGGTTTAATAAAGGTACTGAGTACATTGGATACCTTTTCTTCTATTCTTGAGATACTTTACTAAGAAAGATATGTTCCAGCTTCATACACGTAAACATAAAAGAGGTAAAGTCTCCATCCTTTTTTAAGGCTGCATAGTATTCCATGGTATACATATACCACAATTTATTAATCCATTCATGGGTTAATGTGTACTTGGGCCTCTTCCATGACTTGGCAATTATGAATTGAGCTGCAATGAATAATTTGGTGCAAATATCTTTGTTGCAAAGTGATTTTTGGTCTTTTGGATATATAGAGGAATATATCCTAATAGAGGAATTGTGGGATCAAATGGCAGGTCTACTTTTAGATCCTTGAGTGTTCTCCAAACTTCTTCTGAAAGGAACATATTAGGTTTCATTCCACCAGCAGTGAAGAAGTATTCCCTTTTCTCCAAATCCACACCAATATCTGTAATTTTGGGATTTTGTTATGTGGGCTACTCTTACTGGACTTAGATGATGTCTCAAAGTTGTTTTGATTTGCTTTTCTCTGATGATTAAAGATGAGTAGCATTTTTTCATGTGTCTGTAGACCATGTGCCTGTCTTCTTCAGAGAAGCTTCTATTTAAGTCTCTTGTCCACAATGAAATGGGATCATTTGTTCTTTTCGTATTAATAAGTTTGAATTCTCTGGGGATTCTGGTTATTAAATCTTTGTCAGAAACGTAACCTGAAAATATCTTTTCCCATTCTGAGGGCTGTCTGTTTGCTTTAGTTACCATGTTCTTGGCAGTGCAGAAGCTTTTTTAGTTTGATCAGATCCCAGTGGTGTATTTTTTGGTGTTGCTTCAGTTGCCCCAGGGGTTTTCTTCATAAAGTATTCTCCCAGGCCAATTTCTTGAAGTGTTTCCCCTGCACTCACTCCGAGAATCTTTATAGTTTCATGTCTTAAGTTTAAGTCTTTTATCCAGTGAGAGTCAGTTTTTGTTAGAGGTGAAAGGTGTGGGTCCAGTTTCAGTGTTCTACAAGTCGCCAGCCAATTTACCCAGCACCGTTTGTTAAATAGGAAATCTTTCCCCCAAATTATATTTTTGATAGGCTTATCAAAGATCAAATGACAATAAGTGTCTGGGTTCATATTTTGGTTCTCAATACTTTTCCATACATCTACCTCTCTATTTTTTGTGTCAGTACCATGCTGTTTTGATCCCTATAGATTTATAGTATAGTCTGAAGCATAAAAAGTCAAATTCATAGAAGGAGTAGAGAGTGAAATTGTGGTTTCTAGCATCTGGGGATGGAAGGGTGTGAGAAAATTTTGATCAAAGTGTACAAAATTTCAATTAAATAAGAGGAATTAAGTTCTGGAGATCTATCATACAGTGTGCTAACTATACTTAAAAATAGTATATCATATACTTGAAACTTGCTAAGAGAATAGATTTTTAAATGTTCTCATCACAAAAAAATGGTAAGTTAATGGTGGATATGTTAATTACCTTGATTTAATTATTCCTCAATATATACATTTATCAAAGCATCCCATTATACTCCATACATATGCAATTTAAAAAGAAGAAACTTTGCCAGCTGTTTCCTTTGGTAAAAAGTACATATTAATGCAATGTAAAATGAAAAACAATTTTTTAATATACTGACTTTATAACCACATAATTTTAGAGAAAAAATATTCCCTAAAACATGTTTAATGCTTTTGAGTGTATGTCAAAAGTGATACTAAGTTTTCTGAGCAATATTGAACATAGTGGAAACAGTGGATCTCATCCACCTAACAATGAGACTGAGTTCGTCCCATGGATGGTGGCAGTGGATACAAGAAAAAATTCTCAAACTGCAAAGACTTTACGAGATGGATTTATTCTGTAATAGTGGGGTGTAACCCTGAAAAAATATTCTGGAGTCACAGAAAACTGCTTTCAGGTTTGCTTTACAGGTGACATACCTGTGTTCTTGGGACCGGATATTTTCAATTCTCCTTGCATGAATTGCCCTGCTTATTCTCTATGGCCTAGAACTTTTTTAGAAATGACCATGAAGGTCAAAGACATATAAGACAATAAAAATATTTTGTCAGTGAAAAGATACTTTGTGATTTACTAAATGCATTAAACCAAAATTATGATAAACTTAGCCATTTTGCCCTTTTCTTTATCAATAAGAGCTCAGGCCTTATTGCTTTTGTCAATCTGCATAAAATTTTAGAACATGCCTCTCAGATAATTTAACAAGTTCTATATGTGTTTCTTATTAAAAATAGAAAAAAATACACCTTAATTTCCCAAACATGTCCCTGAAAACTGAGTCACTCCTAACATGAGGAGATTTCATATTAGCTACAAAAAGCTCTATATTTCTTAGAGAATTCAATCATCTCTTCTCTCAATCAAGGTTCTTCATAAACCAGTCCCACACAAACTTTCTAGCAAAATTAGACTACTTACTGTTCTACAGTGCTGTTGCTCAACTTTGTTTTGAAGCTATCGCTCACTGACACTGTTCCCAGGCATCTAGCAAAAGATAAACAAAGTAGTCTATACTGGGGAATATTCACTCCAGACATCAGAGAAGCTCTACTAAAATGTTTTCAAGAGCAGTAACTAGCACACAGTGCAATGAGGGGAAGGCGAGAGATTGGTACATATCTGTAAAGTAAACCTAAATTAAGGACATAATTTTCAATGTTTACTAATACTTATTTTTACATAAAGCTTTTTTCTCCTATCACTGCATCAAAATCCTAGTCATCCTAAAATGTCATTCTCTCTATGAATATAATTAAAAACCTTTCCAGATGGAAGCAATCACTCCCATCTCAGTTACCATAAAACTAACGCATGCCTCTGTTCATGTCATTTTACAACAACTACAATGTTCATTTTTTCACTAGAATTATTCAGTTTATGAGCATACTTTCTATTTGTTTCTAGACTGTCAAGGATAGGGCTTCATTCTGATTCATTTTTGTATCTTTCAGAACATCTGGCATAGTAACTTAAACATAGAAGATGTCAGTAATATTTGATATAATATTTGAACAAATGGAAAGATACATAGACTAACCATTATTAGGACTACCTATAGCTAAATCTATGGTTTTATGAAATATTGTCTGAAATTCTGTATCACTTTTGTCATGGCTTATTATAAAAAAATACCTACATATATATACACATATACATATACATAGGTACATAACATATACATACATATGTATATAACATATATACACACACATATACATACATATATAATTATACACATATATATAAAATTCTGTCTCCTTTACCATATTATAAGCATTTTGAGAACAGGAATCCTTTGTCATTCATCTGGAATCTTTATTGCCTCTAGGGGGAAAAAGCATTATATCACACCTGGTAGGAGTTAATTGTTGTTAGAATAAATAAATGAATGGATGCTATAAATTACAGAGCTTCTTCTCCATGAGGCATTTCATCAATAGATTTTGTTAAACCAGGAACACAACTTTTCCATATACCATGCACATTACAGTTGCCTCCCTTGCGTATCAAGCAGAAGTTCTAAAATCATGAAGTATATAAAATACTGAGAAGGTAAGTTGAATCAGAAGTGTTGGGGCCAATTGAAATGCTTCACTGATACTAAAATAGGTAAGTGTATCTGAAAGATACAAGGTGTATTATACAAGGACTGAGAAGATAAATTAAACTGACAGCTCCTGTTCCTCTAGTGTTTCTCTACTACCAGATGAAACAAATAATAATCTAGGTGTTTTTGAGGCAAAAGTTTTTGCTCCTATACTAAATGAGATGAAGCTTTTATGATCTGAAATTAACCAGTTTCCTCTCTTGCTTTGATCCAGCTTATAGGTCTGGCTCTTTTAAGACTCATAACACTGGCTTGTACAGCTGTTCAATACATGTTTATTAAAAGAATAGTCATGATAGATTATTCTAAGAAGAAGTTATCTGGAGAATACTGACATACCTTATCACAGAATTGTCCCAGGTAGCAAATCACAATCTACAGCACTCTTCTCAATCCTTTTCACTTATCCTATCTTCCAATGACACAAAATAAGTGGAAACTCCATAGTTGACCAAGTCCCTACACTGACCACCTCAAGTTGACCTAATTTTCATAGACTAGGCATGCAACATATATACGTATCAGTTCGGTAGATCTAGTCCCTTATATTGACCACCTTAATATGTTGACCAGTTTGTTATAGTCCCTTGGGTGGTCATCTTACAGAGTTTCTACTGGATTCTTTTCTCTTTTTTAGTGGACAGACTCTGCTGGTTCTTCGTCTTATGCCATTGTTCATGTTTTTAATTTGCCCTGTATTCCTTGCCCACAAATGTTTATGTATTGAAATTATAACCATCCTCTAAGTCCCAGTTCAAATCTTTCACAAGTGAGTGCTCACTAAAAAAAAAAAAAAGAAAAGAAAGAAAGAAAGAAAGAAAAACTCTACTATGTTTCTTATTTCATCTCACCCTATTTTTTGGCAGAGATTTTATAAGGCAAAGACTGTATCTTGACTATATCTCTATGCCTTATATGTAGCCCTAACGAGCAAGCTGTTCATTGTAGGATTTCAATACATATTCTGATGAAGTCTTTTCCCACCAAGGCTTATATAAATAGCACAAACTTGATTAACCAAATGTATACTTAAATTAAAGTGAGGTAGATTGTAATGAGAAGCTATGTTTCTGGATCAACTCTCCCACTGGAAACAATAAAAAAAAATGCTGGATAAAATATTTCTTTTTAAAATTGTCTTAAAAGAATTGAAAGTATATAAAGATAGTTGGAACTGCTAGGGGAAATATTTGTGGGGGATGGGAATCTGAATGCAGTGAGAGAAACCAAACATCAAAGCAACGTAAGTGCATTTTCCTATAGTCATTTGTTTATATTACACATTTTATCTTTGATCAATCAATCTAACAGAATAAGGGAACAAGGTTCTGCCTGAGATTTCATTAAAAAAAATGGACACCAAACATTAAGCTTTTCTCTTTCTCCAATCCCAAGTGAATACAAAGAATATAAAGAAGACTTTCTTGGTAGAAGTACAGTGTTTAGGAAGAAAGAAAAAAAAAGAAGGAGAGAAGTGAAAAACAACATGGTCCCTGAGAAGTTGTAGCACAGCTCTAGCCTTCTTATTATGTAGGTATAACCCACAAATTTTATTCTATTAACTTAGATTGAAGTAATCAGTTACTGGTAATGTCCTAGGCTTCTTAAGAAAAAATGCAAAATACTCTGTAGAAGGATACTTTCTCAGGGAAATTCCTATGATAATAGTTGAATAAAAATGATCAGCACACAAAGATAACCAGACATACAAGAAACAAAGCCTCATTAGTAAGAACCAGCAAAAATCAACTGAAACAGATTTCAGATGTTAGTATCACAAGACATCAATTATAAAACAACTATGTCTCCAAGTTTTAACAAAATAAAGTCTTCAAAATGCTTGCAGGAAACAATTAACAATCACATACTAAGTTCAAACAAAGAAACAAATGTCTAAAAGTAAACATCGCAAGAATTAAAATCAAATCCATACTGCATATCACAAAAAGAGACTGATATAATGACCTGGAAGATAAATAAAGATAAATTACTTGCAATGCAGCTCAAAAAGACAAAAATTTCCCAGAAGAGGACTATGGATTGGATTGATGTGACACCAAAGCAATCCATTTGTTCCAGCTCCCCACTCTGCCATTTATCACCCCTCTTTGTGTGTCTCCATGGCCATCCTCCCCTGACCTCACTATAATTTTATTTACCCTTCCCCTGCCTTTGATTTTTTTTGACACATGCATTAAATTCACCAGAAACCTGAAAAAAAAAAAAAAAAGAAAAAAGATATGACAAGGAAGGGTATAAAAAATTTGAAGAAACATTTAATGTAGGTTTAATTTGAAGCTTAGAAGGAAATAAGAGAATGTAAAAGGGGATACATTTTAAAAAACAATGCTTGAAAATTTTCTAAAATATATTAATGACATCAATAAACAATTTCAGAAAGCATAACAATCTAGGCAGAAAAAAGTAAAAAGATATTGACGTCTCTAGGCATCATCCTAAAACTGTGGAAAAATAAAGATAATGAGAAAAATATTATGAGCAATGAGAGAATAGCAGTTATGTTAACAGATGACTTCTTGATTGCAATAATGGATGACAGATAACAGTAGAATGATATTTTTTGATGAGCTGAAAGAAGTGACTGCCAACTCAAAATTCTATACCCAGAGAAAATATATATTTCCCAAATGAGGGAAAAATAGAGATTTTTTTCAAATAAGCAGACACTAAGATACATTTCTAACATAAGACTCTAAATATAAGAATTTCTTAGAATACACTTCAAGCAGAAGGAAAAATAATTCTAAAATGCAAGATTAAGATTCAGGAAGAAATAAATAACAAAGAATGCTGTAAACATTGAGCAAATATAAACCTACCTTTACTGTATAAAAGAGAATAATGTCTAGTGGTGTTAAATTAAAATGCTAGGCAGCAATACATTAGGAGGGAGATAAATGAATTAAAAATATTCTGAAGTAATATCTTGGAAGAAAGTAAAGGATTTGACTGACTTTAGTCTTTGATATGAACCAGTGTTGTAATCCTAGGCTAACTACTAACAGAAGAGAAAAAAGTATGTCCCTCCCAAACTAGCAGAGAAAAACATGGAATGATGGAGTATTAAAGGGCAGAAAAAGCAAGACAGACATACATGGCAAAAGAAGAAATAAATACTATAATTATATCTATATAAATTAAAAAACAGACTATATTAATGTTTCAAGGGATATAGATATAGGTGGAGAAATATTAAAAAAAACAATAAAATAAGGAATAAATTGCAAATAATCTTCCTAACTCCAGAGAAAAAGAAGAGGTGGTAATGACGGCAAAGGGACAATGATAGAAATGGGGCTTCTAGAAGGTTGAGAGGGTTTATATCTTGTTGTGGGTGGTGCTGATGTAGGTAACTGAGTATTAACTGTTTATATTTACATAGGAATTTTATACATTTTACTAAAAATTATTTCTACATTATTTTATAATATTTGTTTAAAAAATTTAGTAAGTTATGGATCAGAATATGTATATGTGTATATGTACAAAAGAAAATCTATGAGAATGTGAAAACTATCCTTTCCTTCATAATCCAGGAAAACTATATCTAGGGACACTGGCAGTCCTCCTCACTGGAGGGCTAGTCAAACTCTGAATAAAGTTTGTCCTAATTTGAGATAAAGTGGGCAAAATAAAACTATGTATATAGATGTATAGTTTCATGTCTTGAAAGAGATGTGTTTATTCTGAGATTTTTATCCTTCCTAGATTTTGGATTGAGTATTTTATAATGTCCTTTCTGTTATAAAATGGTGATGATAGTAGGTGGCAGGTTACTATGTAGTGTCCTTACTAAAAAAACAAAACCAGAAGAGGTCGTCTGCTAGCTCTTATAATAGACCACTGAGGAATAAGAGCCTATAATTCTCTAATCTACACATACCAGTGAAGTGATTCTGTGGTTATTTCAGGGGAAAGCTGCTTTGGATAAAAATGTGACTTGGGTATTGTAGAGTGAATGTTTGTGTTCCCCTAAAATTCATATGTTGAAATTCTAAACCCCAATTTGATAACATTGAAAAGTAAGCCCATTAGGAGATACTTAGGTCATAAAAATAAAGACCTCAAGAATCAAACTAGTGACCTAATATTAACAGACGTAAAAGTTTTCTCTCTCACTTTCTACTGTAGAGTGAGGATACAGTGAGAAGATGGCTAAATGGAAACCAGGAAGCAGTCCCTCATCAGACACCTGATTTGCTAGGTGCCTGTACTATGAGAAATAAATGTCTGCTATTTAAAACAACCAGTTGGATGGGCGGCGCCTGTGGCTCAGTGAGTAGGGCGCCGGCCCCATATGCCGAGGGTGGCGGGTTCAAACCCAGCCCCGGCCAAACTGCAACAAAAAAATAGCCGGGCGTTGTGGCGGGCGCCTGTAGTCTCAGCTGCTCGGGAGGCTGAGGCAAGAGAATCACGTAAGCCCAAGAGTTAGAGGTTGCTGTGAGCCGTGTGACACCACGGCACTCTACCAGAGGGCGGTACAGTGAGACTCTGTCTCTACAAAAAAAAAAAATAAATAAAAAAATAAAACAACCAGTTGGTTGCTGGTATTCTGTTATAGAAGCTCTAAGAGAATAAGACAGATATGAACTAAAAGAACTTCATTCAGAAAGAAGGGAGCCAAACATGGAATGTGGGATCATTTTGTAATATGCTATATTAAATGTGAAAACAGTAAGGGTAAGAGCCAAGGGAAGAAAATAAGGGCTCTGGGAAACTTCATATAGACATGCAGGAAGTTATATCTAGGGCCCCAGATGGATAGATGGCTTCATTTTCTGTATTAGTGCTCGCATATGACATTTTATGCTGCTTATGGATATACATTTTCATTTCTGGAGGCTGTGCGTTATGTAGTCTCCATAATTAAATATGTCTCTTGTATAAATATCTGAATCAGTTCAAATGCAAAATTAATATAGGGTAATAATATGTTCTAATTATACTATATCATGTACCATAGAATATATTTACTTACGTATTTTTTTTTTTTGAGACAGAGTTTCACTTTGTCACCCTCAGTAGAGTGCTGTGGCGTCATAGCTCAAAGCAACCTCAAACTCTTGGGCTCAAGAGATTCTCTTGCCTCAGCCTCTCAAGTAGCTAAGACTACAGATGCCTGCCACAACACCCAGCTATTTTTAAAGATGAGCTCTTGCTGGTTCAGGCTGGTTTGGAACTCCTGAGCTCAGGCTTCCAGAGTGCTGGGATTACAGGTGTGAGCCACCAGCCCAGCCAACATATTTATTTATTTATTCATTTATAATTATTATTATTATTTTATTATTGGGGATTCATTGAGGGTATAAGAAACCAGGTTACACTGATTGCATTTGTTAGGCAAAGTCCCTCTTACAATCCTGTCTTGCCCCTAAAAGGTGTGGAATGCACCAAGGCCCCACCCCCTCCCTTCTTCCCTCTCTCTCCTCTTCCTTTCCCCACCCCTCCCTCCTTCTTTCTCACTCTGCTCTCCCCTTCCCCCACCCCTACCGTGTCCTTAATTGTCATTAATTGTCCTCACATCAAAATTGAGTACATAGGATTCACGCTTCTCCATTCTGTGATGCTTTACTAAGAATAATGTGTTCCACTTCCATCCAGGTTAATACAAAGACTATAAAGTCTCCATTTTATTTTAAATGGCTGAATAGTATTCCTTGGTATACATATACCACAGCTTGTTAATCCATTCCTGGGTTGGTGGGCATTTAGGCTGTTTCCACATTATGATTAATAGAGCATAATTATTTTATAGTCATTATGTATTTTTATTTTTATTAATTAATTTCTCTTAAATCTCTTATTTTTTCTGTTGTCAAATGTCACCATTCTCATTTTACAGGTGAGGAGTCTTAAGTTCAAAGAATTGAGCAACTTTGTCAGCTACTAGAATTACATCCCTGAGGTCCAACTTCAAAACTCTGCCCTAGCTACTTTGCTGCTTTGTTTCACCACAGCATTAACATTCAAAGATCATTTGTATAAAGATTAAAATGCCATTTACTCTTTTAAATCACCTTCCTAACTCACTCAGGCAACTTCTATCAATCCCTTGGAGGAAAGGACAGACTTTCCCAGAAACACAATTAACAACACCAGGACATGCATAAAGGGTTGCAAGAGAAATTCAGAAACTTGGGCATAAATCCCATCCAAAATAAAACCACAGCATCTTTAATCAAGGCCTGGCAGTCATCATTATCATTTCTTTGAGACTAGAACTGGTAATGTGGGCTATCCCACTAGGCCTTTAATACTTGGTTAGAAACGAATCCAAGAAGTTGACTAGCAGGACAATTCCAGCAGTACAAACATGAATCGAATCTGTAATTCTCTTCCTCATTACCACAAAACAGTTAGTTCCTGCCCTGAATTCACTTTGAAGACAATGAATGCTTTGGAGAAACTGTACAAAGCATTGAAAACAGGGCCAAAAGTAATAAATATGGACTGCCAAAAAAACGTTAACCAATTTCCTCTATAAGTCAAGTCTATTGTCAATTTACAATAATTCTGAAGGTTGAACTAGAGGGATGCAATTAGTAAACTAACTTGCAGGGTTTGCCTCCAATCTAAAAGGGAGTTTTCTTTCACCTGTATAAAATTAAACAGCTGGTAATTATATCTCCTGTTAGGAAGAGATTAAAATAATAAAATAAAAATAAACCAATGCTTTACTATGGAATCTAATCTCTCCCATTATCCCACACATTCACATAAACTCTCCTCCCAGTGGAATTCTTTTCACTCAGCAGGATGAAGATCATCTTCTCAGCAGCCTAACTCAGCAAGGCCAGCCACTTTCCTTCCTTCCTGACTTCCCCTTTAGAACTTATTCAAAGGGAAGACAAAGGACCTGCAAGTGGATGGGAGTTGTTTTGTGCCTGGCCCTTAGGGGTACTTTATTTTTCTTTCTTTTTTTTTTTTTTTAATTTTAGTTTTTTTTTTTTTGTAGAGACAGAGTCTTACTTTATGGCCCTCGGTAGAGTGCCGTGGCCTCACACAGCTCACAGCAACCTCCAACTCCTGGGCTTCAGTGATTCTCTTGCCTCAGCCTCTCAAGTAGCTGGGACTACAGGCGCCCGCCACAACGCCTGGCTATACTTTATTTTTCTTAAAAAGATTATGTCAACCTTCCTGTAGCCAAAAATAAAAACAAAACAAAATACTAAAACAAATTTCTCAGGCAGTTTGAATTAAAAATACAAAGAACCGAGATATATTTTTAATTTATTCATAATTAGTTTACAGATTGGCCCACACTGAGACTCCAAAATCAGCACACCACCTGGGGATAAGGGCTATTGCAATTATCAGAAGCAAGCCAAAAGCTACCTTTTGTTCTTGCTAAAATCTTCTTTAAAAAAAAAAAATCTTCTAGCAAATGATTTTCTATTTCCTATTTAAAGTGGATTACATAGCAAACACAACAGTGGCTGGAGAGCAAAGAATTTGCCATCGTTTTATTACCTGCCAAATATAAATTAGTTTATTGTGGTTTACTCCTGCCAGGCGACCCTTCTCCTTGTCCATCAGGCCAGTGGGCTATGAAGTCCTTCCTAAACAGGAGGCTGTCAGTTATGTTCCCTGTCCACTGTCTTCTACATCTTACAGTGTCTCTTGGCTCGGGTAGCAAGGTTGTGAGCTTGAATTGGCCCCAACAAATTGCCTCCACTTGCTAGCTATCACTGTGAAATCTCTGCAGGCATGTATGAGGCCCTCCTCCAGGTATAACGAAGAAACCCTACTAATTTCACTTTGTAATAACTACAGGATACAGAAATTATATTTGCTCCATTAGATGGAATCACAGAAATGTGGAGAAAGGTTAGCTTTATATAGTGAAAGTCACAGTTAGATTAAGGAAAAAAATCACTTTGTTAACGTAGAGTGTTTCCTCATTGGTAACACCCTACATTAAGGTGCCATTTATGAATAGTTTATTATTATTTATTAATGTCTGAAGTACTTTATAGCATGCTAGATAACAACTTAAATTCATGTGTTAAAGATGCACATACATGGTTTAATACAATTTATGTCTTATTCTTTAAAACAGCTTCCCTTGGTATCATCCATTAAGCATTTATTACTAATGCATTTTATAACATTCTTTATAATACATTATTTGAGCAAGTAGCTACATTTAGTGATCATTTCATAAATAAGAATAACATATTTATAAATGGCACCTTAATTTGAAGTGTTACCTTCACATTACTATATAGCTGCTCACCATTCATCTCATTTTGTGATTATTCTCCAAATGCACCACTTAATAAAATAGACACTAAGTTCTATTTCCCTTCATCTGATTAAAAGTTTATTGAGTCATTTTCTCCATCTGATTTCAGATGTTGGTAGCTTGGAAGTTTTAGTGTGATTTCTGACAAAACCAAACTTTTAGTACAACGATATTTCTGAAAAGATGATTAACAGTAGAAATAGAGAATTATTTACCGTATTGGACAGAGCCTGTTGTTTGGATTCTTTGTAAAATTCAATTTTTCTACTAGAAAGAACAATCCAGGAAGTAGACCAGTTTTTCCTTAGAAAAAAACAAAGAGGAAAAAAGCATTATCAGTTGAAGAAATCATTTATAGATACAGTATGAGCAACATTTGGAATGAGTAAATACCATCTTTATTTTTAACTAGTCTTCCTGGAAGTATTCTCTTTATTAAAATCTATAGGTGCCATGAAATTTAGGTGACAATAAAGACATTCTGTAATTACTGAAAAGCATGGTCTTTATAGTAAAAGTTTTTCAATTTATAAATCTTCCTGAAATCTTTTCCAACTACTAAAATTCCTATTTTTATGTAACCATGTGCCTTGCTCTCATAAAAAGTCTATATTTCTACATCAAGCCAAAAATAGCAAAGTAAAAATAGAAATCAGAATCCCTTCCTTCATTTTGTCTTCTCTTCATTGGTTTAGTATATTTCAGAGGATGAAAAACTAACCAGCTCATATGTCATTGCTTAATTTAAAATATTTTCATAATGTTGAATCTCACTGGAAATCAAAGAAATGCAAACAAACACAGAGGCATACTTTTTCCCTCTTTGCCCATCAATTTGTCCAGGATTAAAAGGAATGATAACATCTAGGGTTAATGAGAGTATAGGAAATGGGTTCTCTCATACCCGATAGGTGGGAGTATAAACTGGTATGTCCTTTCTGGAGTGCCATTGACAATATATTTTTAAAACAATCTTTAAAAATATGCATATCTTTTGCCTTTACGTGTTCATTACTATTAATTTAAATTTATTCTAAAGAAAAATATCTCACTCATTGTTAAGGCTGTATGTTTAGAAACAAATGTACATCATTATTTGTTAATTCTGTACCAAAAATATCAAAAAATAAGAGATTAGTTAAGTAAATTGCATATGGTAGATTCATATAATGAAATAATGAACCCTACACTTCAGAAGAATACTGACATGGGAAGATTTTAATGCAAACCATAATGCAATCTATAGTCCAAAACTCCATGCTGTGCTGTCTTCGTCACCCATCTGAAACCTTTCTGATTATTATTATCATTTTTAAGGAAGCAGGAAACTTTTTTGAGGATGAGAAAGGTAGGCTTACAGAGTAAGAAAGTTTATAAAGTGGGATACATTCACCATGGACATGAACAGGCCTCCATTACTAGAGAAAGTAGGCAAAGAGGCCCCTCTGATCATTAATTCCATTCATTAAAAGACAAGATATTGCTTTTTCAAATGTGCCTCCATGACTTCCTTGTATATTACTTATAATAAATTTTAAAATATTTTTAAAATTTCATTCTCTCTTATCCCATTAAAAAAATAAGTTCCCAAATGGTAAAAACAATTTCATCTTTATAGAGGTATCCGCAGTTCCTAACATACTGCCTTGAACAGAATAGAAACAAAATATATATTTATTGAATTGGTGAGTGCACTTTGGCATGGAAAAAAGTCTGACTATGATAATACTTAAATCAGGTAGTAAAATCATGGCTTTTTCTTTTCCTTTATATTTTTTGGTGTTTACCAACTTTTCTACATTAAGCATACATTATTTCTACAGTTAGACTATGTGTGTGTTTGTGTTGTGAAAAGTATTCTTTTTAGATGACAAAGCATTAAGGAGATTAATATACATAAGTTTCTATCCATTATATCATATTGCTGCAGCTTGCTTTGGCTTAATATTAACTTAAAATAGTTGAATTCAACTTTTAAAATATTTACAGAAAGATTTCATTCGGGTCAATAGAAAACCCCACAAACATATTTTTTAAATGACCATTCAACAACTTTGTGTCATTTATTTCCATTTGTCTCTTAGAATCTAGGATCTTGATGAAAAGACAGCTTTGATTCAGCAAGGTTAGTGTTTGCAAAAATTAGGTTGCTCTTACACGTCTGACGCTTTTTTAACGACGCGTCATTGTGTTATTATAAAAAAGAACAGGATAAACAGACACACAAGAAACACAATGTGTATTTTCCAACATAGAAATACAAACATCACGTTCTTGGATCCTCTTGTCTTTAAATGAAGAGTCAATTTTTCAATTAAATAATGAAAAGATGTAAAGAAGTAATGCAGGAAGAAAATCATATAGGTGTTTTCTTCTGCCCTACTGCTCATTTCTCCTTTTAGGTACCGGTAGCTGCCTAAAAGGTGAACTGAAGGAGCCATAGCTTTCATATGCTACAGGTTGTAATATTACATGGCCCCAAATAGCAGAAAGAGAAACGTTAGAAAGACTGCTGGTCTAGTCTGGGCATCTTCTGTGAGCATCCTTATTTTATTATTTTAACCATATGTGATGAGAGAGTATGGAACACCCTCACACATGACGAATCCATATTTAACCTGCCTGTTACATTTCCCACTATATTTTTTATCTTTTGGCAAGGAGATACTATACCTTATTTGCGTCCTATCTATAGTAAGTCCTGGTTAAATGGTTTTGATTTGAATCTGTTTCAGATGTTGATCGTTTATAAACTTTCTGGCAAAACTTCTCCTTCCTTAAAGTTGGAACTGGAACTGGTTAGAACTAACGTTGCATGAAATTCAATTATCTCATTGTTCTTGATTAGGACTTTGAACTGCTGTGAACTGTGTTCTTATTACGTGAACAGAAGAATGAGCTGGAGAGGGTAGGAACCACAGGTCTTGGAACTTTAGTAATATAAATTGCTTTGACACCTTAAATACAGTGCTATTTCTTTTTGTGTTCGTAAACTGTAAACATTATCTTTATCATATTAGAATAAAAGTGAAAGCATTTAAATCTATTGCTTGGAAAGAATGTCATTTCAAAATGAAGAATAAAATGCTGCTGACGACCTTTTAGATGTCCTTCTTTCATTTCATTTCCCCCCATGATTTCTTTTAAAATAATAACTAGCATAAGTTATTTTGAGTTCCTACTGTAAATTTGATCATTTAGCATAGGTTTAACTTCGCAATCAAAAATGATAAGGTACGTTAGTGTGCTAGAGTCCTCGAAGAGTAACTGCTGACCTTATTCGCTGGCTGTGACCCTAATGGCACAGTCAGTCACCAGGTTAGTGACATGGGAAAAAAAAAATGATAAGGTACGAATAATGTCCTTATTTACTAATGGACGAAAATGAGGATCAGAGAGTTTAGGTGATGTACTTAAGGTCATACCTTTATATTTATAGTTAAACCCAGTCTTTCTGACTCCAAAACTTATAATCTGTTCATTACTTTTTTAAAGGGTGAAGCAGTACTACCTTAGTTAAGGATATTGTCAATGTCAAATTTCAACAAGTTAGTGTGCACAGCCTGTGACAAAATATCAGCCATCTGAATTCTGTCATTAGCTAATTTACCTTATTCTTATTAGAAAATTAGGGGAAAGACTCACCACTCCCAAGCTCTCTTCCCTTAGAATTTGCACTGTTTCAAGGAGTAGGATCACGTACCGTTTTATTCCTCGTAAGAAATCAGAAGTAGGTGTATGTTCCTAACTGGGTGGAACCTGTCTCTTTCCTACAAGGGATTATTCTGGTCTCAGTAAGGAACAAATCATCTGTATTCGGTAAGGATCATAAAACCAGAAAGGGAGTCAAGAGCCTGTAGTCTAGGAGTAGCTGAGACTTCATCTAATGGGAACAACTTTTAACCTATGACTCAAGTCTGACCCTTCCTCTCTGAACAAAATACTCTAGCAGCTTGATCATTGTCCGTACAATATCTGTTCAGTCCATTCCTCATTCTGATATGTTTGACTAATTGTGATGGAATAGTTCTTAGGATCTCAGCGGAATGGCCTTTTCACTCAGTTACTTAACACAGTGAGACATTGTCATCCCTGGAGAGAACATGGGAAGAATCAGTTGGCAAGATTTTGCTCCAAGTGAAACCTTTAATATTTTCCATATGCAACCAAGTAACTATAGGTGACTGCTATTCAGTGTATTGGGTGACACCTCAGAAAGTTAGTAACTTCTGTAAGCTTAAAGGACTTAGCCAGGACAGGTGAGTCTAGCAGTTTTGGATAAAATTTTTCAAATAAACCTTTCTAAAATGAAGTTGTTTTTAGAATCATAAAAGTTCGTCTAATCCCCCAGTCTCCCTGCACCCACAAAGAGAGACACCATCTCTGGTCTTTTAGGTCCTTTCCAGGATGGGGCACAGTATCTGACCTTCAGTAGTTGATCATTAAAGGTTTTTTGAGTAAAAGTACAGGTATATATGGATTTTCAAATTTCAAAGGGTCATGCATCAAGATTTTTCCTGCTCTGTGTTGACTATTGTTTACCAACAAAGACAAAGAAAAAAAGAGAAAAAAGTTAAATTTCCCTTCTTTGTCCTTTACTATTTTAATACAGCACTGCTAGCATTCCTTTTTTCCCTAAATTATTTAACCCTGAACATTTAGGCTATTTTTCCAATATATAATTCTAGTGGCTGATCCCTGAGCTTCTTCCAAGGGTCTTCCTAAGTCTCATACCTACACAAATACTATGAGCTTGCTTTGGGCCCCATGGTGTGCCACACATGGCGCCTGGTATTCTATATGAATCATGTAATTTAATCACTAAACCAGTCATAAGTACCTGCTAAACATTTACAACATGCTAAACACAATTCTCAGGGCTTAAAATATTAAGGAAAATAAGAGATACATAAAAAACTTTACCTCTAACTATAGAAAGATGGGAAATAATCATGGAAAGAAATAATCCTCCAAATAATTTCAGTAGGTGGGCTTAACCTCATATTATGGATGAGAAAACTGAAGCATAGGGATGTTGCATTCTCACCAAGGGCAAATAAGTCATAAAGATGGGGTTCAACCACCAAGCCTCCTAGACCCTGAGGCCCCTGCTCATTCCAGCCTCCCCAGAGAAGGCGGCATGCAGCCACCCTTGTGCTCAGCTTGCCTGTGTGGGGCCTCAACGTAGGAGCTAAGAGAGGGAGTCACAGAACTGTTTCCAAAGAATTGCCAGACCTTCTTTCTCCCTTGGAGCAAAGTCACTCTTAGCTTGACCTAGATTGTCCCCTGGTGTTGCCCTGCAAACCCTTTATCCCCGCCTGCCATCCATTCCATACCCTGTCAGGTCCGCACATTTCATCACAACTTGGAGAGCATTCTTTTCTATTTTTTCACAGGAAGAGATAAAAATCAAGCTGTGAGATAGATGTAAGGGGTAAATAAGACATACGGTTCAAAAAATATCTAATTTTAGTAAATCCAAAGTCCCATGAATAAGCGAGGCAGTCCCCGGTCTCCATACAGATTTATAGGAAATCAGGTAAAGGATTAATCCTAGTGACTCAGGGCAGGAAACAGATACCAGGACAAGAAATTCAGGTGTTTATTTTATTAATATTTTGACACACAGAAAAAAATCGCATCTCAGAGGGGAGAAAGGTACTGACTACAATTAGGAAGGGGGGAGAACTAAATTTGTATTAGGGCAATTATATATAATTTATGCAATCAGTGGGGCATTTATCCAAGTGAAACCCTTCACAAAACTTTCCTAAAAACAGATCTTGAGTTGTGAAGTTGCAAAATGCCAAAAAGAAAACCAAACTAAACTGAAAACAAACACAAAAAGCACCTATAAAACAATAACCAAAAACTCAGTGTGGACATCAGCTTGACATTCTACACAATGAACACCGGATGGCAGCACATAATAACAGCAACTTTGTCACTGCTCGTCTGGAAGAAAGCTTGATGGAAAACCGCCCTTAAATTTTTCATTGCCATTCTAAGAATCTGTTAGCTTCAGCTCTAGGTTTAACACATTTGCTTGCTCTAAACACCAAAGCTTTATATTCTACACTCACTTCTCTTATGCCTTCTTGAGGTAACAACACATTGACAAACCAAAAAAGCCAGAGGAAAACACACATGTGATTACTTTGCAAATTTTAGCCTCCCCTATTTGGGCCATCTGCCTTTTTTACCTGACTTGGTCATGCTGGATTTGATTTGATTCTGCACCAGTGATGGAAGTGAAAGTGATTTACTCTAGTGTCTCTGACTGATTTACTGCAAAATCACTCTGACACTGTTAAATGTTCAGACTTGTTCTCAAACTGGTAGGTCTAGGAATGTATTTTCTCTCTCACATTCTAAGCTTCTTATGATTTATGACTGCTAAAAGGTGTGTTAAAGAGACAGTGAAGTATAAAGGACACACATTTCTGTCAGTGTTGCAAGAAATAGAGAAAGACAGATATAGCCATGAAGCATTTATTATGATCCTGAGCAGAAAATACTAAAGAAAAGATATGTTTGCATTAGGCAGGCACCTTAGTATCACAGGAAGTCCATTCTAAATAACAATTGTTCAAGCAAATAAAGTTTAGGATGAAAGCAGGCACTAGCAGACATAACCACTGCACTGCCCTGTTCTGCGTTTTTTTTAATACCCATATTTATGTCCATGTCTTCACTCCCAAGTATTTCTCTCTGAGCAAGAGAACAGAGGAAGAATCTACATGTAATAAGAAGTATGACATACAAAGGAGCCGGCTAAGGAGAAGGACTGACTGGGTGCATAGGGAGAGGCTAGCAGAGCATGTTGAAATAGTGCATTGAAATTAACTTTACTAGGGGCTTGTAGAATTTTAGAGAGGACAGGGTTACTCACGTTTGGGGGATGGACATCTTTAAATAAATTCCTAAATTTAATCAGAAAAACTGACGTAGATTTTTGATGTTCAAAATTAAAATTGAAGTTGAATGCTGAATATATTCCTTTTTTTTTTTTTTGAGATAGAGTCTCACTATGTCATCCTTGGTAGAGTGCTGTGGCATCACAGCTCACAGCGACCTCACACTCTTGGGCTTAAGTGATTCTCTTACCTCAGACTCCCAAGTAACTGGGACTACAGGTGCCCACCACAGCACCCGGCTATTTTTTGTTGCAGTTGTCAAGGTTGTTTAGCTGGCCTGGGCTGGGTTCGAACCTGCCAGCCTTGGTGTATGTGACTGGCATTGTAACCACTGTGCTATGGGTGCAGAGTCGAATCTTGAATATATTCTGCTTTTAAATCTACCAGTGTGTCACCAAGGAAATGTGTACAACCTCATTCCAAAATAAGCCTAAATGTATGATCTTTTTTGAATGTAAGATATAGCCAAGGAATTCATCTTCCTTGTAGCCTCTCCTGTTCATACTTAGGGATCAGTCAAAATTTCCTTAGATAGAAATAGAAATAATTAAATACGAATAAAAGAGAAAACAAGAAGGAGGAAAATGGAAGATAAAACAGCACAAAGTACAGATAATCTAGAATGGATTTATGAGCAGAAAACGTTGTAGAAATTAATAAAATGATATTTATTAAGTGAAAATTGAAGTCTTTAGTACAGTTGATGTCCTGAGATAAAAAGATAATTTTTAGTCCTTGACTTCAAACAGATGAAAGCAAAAGATAAAAAACAAACATATTTCAATCAGAAGGCAGGACTAAATTCTGTCATACTAAGTCTGCATAAAATAGGAGAAAGGAGAGGTTAATACAGGTGACCAAGACTCTCCATTTGTACAATACTAAGTAATAATAGAGTTTACATTGTATTAATAATTATTACTTAAAACTTGTAAAACATTTAGCCAAGTTCTTGACAGAGTAAGCATCTATTAATATTGCCTATTAACTCATTAAAATTTATAAAAAGATATAAAGATTGTTGAGAAATGTTACAAAGCCTATCAAAGGAAATTTTACATAAAAATACAAATTATACCAAGTATGGTATATTATTAGTTGCTAAATTATAAATGTGATTAAAACAAGATTAAATCATGTGATCAAAACATGATTTTTAAAGTTATAAGTAAACAACATTTTTGGTGTTAGTGATGAAAGTGTAAAGCAGTATGGGAATACAAAATACGAGTCATAAAAAAACGGTCATGTAATTTGATCAAGTAGTCCAAGTTTAGCATTGATCTCTAGAAAATATAAAATAATAATTGATAAGCAGTAGGAGGGTTCACTGTAATTATAAGTATTAGCATAAAACTGAACTCAACTTAAAAATCAAATTTTAAAGGACAGTAGAAATGATTCAGTATATTATAGACCATCAACACGGTAGGATAGCATATGTTATTATCTTGTTGATTATACATACAATATTCAATATGTGAAGTATTTACAATAAAAACAAACAAACAAAAACCACCATAAACTTGTAGGAGATATTTCCAATATCAAAATTTGTCAAAATGTTATCAGAAATATATTAAGAGTTTCCTCAATTTATAAAAAAAAGGAAAAACCTCAATAGAAAATAATCAAAGTTTATAAATAGGCAATTCTTAGAATGCAGAATCTGAATGACTCTAAACAGACAAAGTTGTTCAACTGCAATACCAGTCAGCAGAATACAAATAAAAGTGACATTGAGGTAACATTCTATGGCCACCAATTTAGTGAAGTAAGAGAGTAAGATAATGCCGTATGCTGATGAGATTATGGGAAATGAGATCCCTTCTGCACTGCAGAGCAGTTATGTGAACAGGGGCACTCATTCAGGAGAAAGTCTGGCAGTGGTATTCAGTGGATTTACAAATGTACATAACTTAACACCAAGTGATCTGTGCTCCTGGCTATATTACCCTGAGAGTTCCTAACAGGTTAAAAGGACACATATGTGTGATACATTGAAATGTTGTCTTGGATGGAACGAGTTAGAGGAAGTTTAGGGTTTGTACCTGAGGGACTGGGTAAGTAAAATTTAGTATATAGTCATGTGTCACTTAATGACATTTGGAGAAATGTGTCTAAGCTTAGGTACTTTTATCATTGTATGAAAACCACTGACTGTCCTTATACAAACCTAGATGGTATAGCCCACTACACACCTAGGCTGTGCTATAGCCTATGGCTTCTGGGTTACAAACCTGTACAGTCTGAATATTGTAGACAACTGTAAGACAATGGTAAGTGTGTTTAGATCTGTACCCAAACATAGACAAGGAACAGTAAAAATCAATATTATAATCTTATGAGATCACCGTCATATATGCAGGTCATCATTAACCACAGTGTCTTTGCACAGGGTGCAAAGGGCAGTAATTGGGAAAAATGACCTAGCTTTGAATACATTCATATACTGTATGACAATGCCTCAGTCAAACACAGACCATATATAGATGTTGGTCCTATACGATCACAATGGAGCTGAAAAATCCCCGTCATCTAGTGACATCCTGTTCATTGTAACATCATTGTACAATGTTTTACCTTTTCCATGTTTAGATATGTTTAGATACACACACACACAAATTATGTTAAGATTGTCTACAGTGCTCAGTGTAGTAACATGGTAAATGTGTAGCCTGGGAGTGAGCGACAGCCTAGGTGTGTAATAGGCCATACCATGTATGTTTGTGTAAATACACTCTATGAAGTTTGCACAATGACAAAATCACCTAATGACTTATTTTCCCCATGGTTAAGAAACACAGGTCTGTCTAGCACCATAGAAAGATGTCCAAACACTAACGTTGAATGAAAGTAGTAAGAACCATAATGTAATTTACTACACAAAAATGCTTATGCAATACAACACATTCACATACACACAACTACACACTACTTTTAAGGTGACACAGATATTCTGATACATACATATATATATGAAAGTGGATTTGATGAACACACATTAAATGCATTAAATTGGAGGTCTAAAGGGGATGGAAGTGAGGATTAGAAACAAAAAATAAAATAAAACCAGTTAGACATCATTCCCAGAGTAATGATAACACAAGGCCACAAACTCAATTCTGTATATCTATGGTGAAAATAAAAAAAAGGAAAAAAAAAAAAAGGAAAAACTAAAATTTGTATAACTTTAAGTGAGAAAAGCTGAAAGAATGCATAATAGTTTACAAATAGATTGAAATAATGAAACTGCCTGCAAATGTTTATATGAAATTAAACTGCAGCATGCAAATTGTACAACAACATATTAAAGTAAAAGCAAATAAACCAAGTACACAATAGTATACAATGATCACAACTACCAAAAATCATATTCATGTGAGTGGGTTAGGGGAAGGGCCCTATTCTGGTCCTTTGCTTCCTCCTGGCCCTGCCTTCTCAGAGATGTTACAAAGTTTGCTATGGATCGGCAAGGATACTTTACATAACCCCCATGGTAGGGCATCATCTTGGTTTCTTGTAATATCCCTCCCCCCCACCCCCTCACCCCCCGTCTTCTTTGCATGAGGCTGGAGAGTAGGATTGACCAATGATGTTACCTCCTTTCTCCCATCAAGCCCCAGTGAAGGGTTGACGTGGGAAATGAGATTAAACCATGAGGATTTTTTTATCCATGCTGTTGGTGAGGTAAGAAAGGGTCCTGATTTACTTGTCTAAAAATATAGTTCAACTACTTCATCCTTTAAACAATTGCTCCCCTAATTTACTGTAGGGATTTTTTTTTTCGTTTTTTTCTTTTTTAGACAGAGTCTTGCTCTGCTGCCCAGTCTGAAGCTGAAGTCTAGTGGCCCAATTATAGTTCACTATAGACTTAAACTCCTGGGCTCAAGAGACTGTCCTGATTTAGCCTCCAGAGTAGTTTGCACTACAGGCATATACCACCACCACTAGCTAATTTTTCTTTTTTTGTAGATACAGGGTCTCACTCTTGTTCAGGCTGCTCTCAAACTCCTGAGCTCAAGGAATCCTTCTGCCTTGAATCCTTAAGTGCTAGAATTACAGGCATGAGACACTCACTACACCCTCCAGGAAATTTTTATGTAATGCAAATAAGTCCTTTTATTCCAAAATCTGTTAATTCCAGAATTCAAGATCCATTGCCTTACTTCCTTTAATTTTTTTTAAAGAACTTATACTTTAAAAGGACAAGAAGCATTTCATATCTGTATGCTCTGTGTAATAATATGTACTGTTGTGCCTTTCTTCAAAAACTACAATTATATTAAAAATAATGTTGATCATAGTGGTAGCAAAAGGGACCAGTCTGTTACCATAGGGCCTTGCTTCCCAAACAATAGCAGTGATACAAGTTAAGGATACAGGAACTAGCATAGTTATATAAAAGTGGGTCAAATAACTTTTTATTACCTTAGTTTCTTTCCTCCATCTGCAATTTTAGCTTTTTGAAGATAACCTTCTTTTTCAACCATCTGCAAGAAGAATGCATATGTTAAAACTGTGACAAACTCATATGCATTGTTAGTTTGAATGAATCTATGCTTTTCAAGAATCATTGCAGTGATGGACGTTTCCTGTCATAGAACTTCATTAATAATGCACAGATAGCTTATGGGAAGTGCCTGCAAGATCATAATCATTACAAGCCATTGAAGAGACAAAGACATATTGTGAAGAAGAACGTGAAGGATTTGTTGGACAGCAATACACCTTTACTCACTTTTCTTTCTGGGCATCGAAGGCTGTAGGTTAAAAAATAGACTGAAAATGGTAACACGAAGACAAATGTAATGCCTTCTTAATTTTACTTATTGTTCTTGGAAAAGTTCTTCCTTTTTTAACATCCCCATATACCTGCTGAGGCTGAGTGTACGGGTGTGGGTCAAATTCAATGGGACCATATAACTTGGCCAGTTGAGTCATGGAAGGGCATTTAAAACACAACAATTCACGTGTCACAAGCAGTTTTCAAGACACTGTTGCAGCACTGCCTCACTGCCTTCTTCCATGATGTGGGATTACTTCTTTTTCCTATTTGTATGTAATATACTGGCTTTCAATGCTAATACAATTGCAACTTTCTTTCTTTCTTTTTTTTGAGACAGAGTCTCACTGTGTCGCCCTCAGTACAGTGCTGTGGTGTCACAGCTCATAGCAACCTCTAACTCTTGGACTTAAGCGATTCTCTTGCCTCGACCTTCCGAGTAGGGCCTACAGGTGCCCGCCACCACACCCGGCTATTTTTTGGTTGCAGTTGTCATTGTTGTTTAGCAGGTTGGAGCCTGGCTTGAACCCGCCAGCCTTGGTGTATGTGAGCTATGGGTGCTGAGCCACAAGTGCGACTTTCTTAGCGGAAATTCAATAATTCATTATAAATTCACAGAGGGGTTTGTGGCATTCTGGATAAAATAAATGCATGATGCAAATTGTAATGTGTTGATTCCCAGCAAAGTCTAAACTAGGTGTTCAATTACTTTCCCCCCTTTGGTAAACTCTTTATGCGCACACCAGCTCTCTCTCTCTATATGTGTGTGTGTGTGCGCGCGCGCATGCACGCGCACACATATGTATATCTTCATGTTTCATTGAGATAAAAAGGATTATATTATGTACTACACCAAATGAAACTTTCTTTTTTTTTAATTATTATTATTTTTTTATTGTTGGGGATTCATTGAGGGTACAATAAGCCAGGGATCACTGGGAACCACAAAGGCTGTCCACTGCAGGGATCACTGGGAACCATAAAGGCTGTCTCCTGCAGGGATCACTGGGAACCATAAAGGCTGTCCACTGCAGGGATCACTGGGACCCACTAAAGCTGTCTCCTGCAGGGATCATTGGGAACTGTTAAAGGCTGTCGACTGCAGGGATCACTGAGAACCATAAAGGCTGTCCACTGCAGGGATCACTGGGAACTGTTAAAGGCTGTCTCCTGCAGGGATCACTGGGAACCATAAAGGCTGTCCACTGCAGGGATCACTGGGAACCATAAAGGCTGTCTCCTGCAGGGATCACTGGGAACCATAAAGGCTGTCCACTGCAGGGATCACTGGGACCCACTAAAGCTGTCTCCTGCAGGGATAACTGGGAACTGTTAAAGGCTGTCGACTGCAGGGATCACTGAGAACCATAAAGGCTGTCCACTGCAGGGATCACTGGGAACTGTTAAAGGCTGTCTCCTGCAGGGATCACTGGGAACCATAAAGGCTGTCCACTGCAGGGATCACTGGGACCCACTAAAGCTGTCTCCTGCAGGGATCACTGGGAACTGTTAAAGGCTGTCGACTGCAGGGATCACTGAGAACCATAAAGGCTGTCCACTGCAGGGATCACTGGGAACTGTTAAAGGCTGTCTAATGCAGGGAAAAGTGAATTCTGGAGGATGAAGGCCCAGAGCATGAAGACTGGTTAAGGGGTCTGGGTGGAGAATTTAGGGAAATACTACAATCTAGGTACCAACATACTACAAACACATTCCCCTAAATAATTGTTTATATCTGCCCTTGGAAAATATTACTGTTATTATTTCCAATTCTGGAACAACCATCCAATGTTTCAGAGCCCCTAGGAGTAATGCTGGAATATGGATCAAAGCACTTTGATGTGAGGACCAACATTTCACCATTGCACTGTACTAGAAGGAGGGAAGTAAGAAAAGTTGGAGAAAGCTGTACAAGTACCGGCAGTAAATCATTCTGTTTATTAGATGTTACTGTGTTATCGAACAGGAGAAATTTCTTATTTTTTAACCTCCCTGTTCTTTAGCTTTCATGCTTCACAGCAACTTGAATTGGCATTCTTCATACTGGAGATCAGATTCCTAATGTTTTTAATTGAAAATATTACTCAGATAATTATCCATTTACATGAAACTGTAAGGACTAATATAGGGAGATGCCACAGGTTACTTTAGTCTCCTGTTGCTGCTGATATACACGACCACGTACTTGGTGGCTTAAATCATCAGAAATTTATTATCTGAAATTTCCAGAGAACATTGATCTAAGGTGGGTTTTGCTAGACTAAAATTGAAGGGATGGTGTGATTGCCTTCTTTCTGTGGACTTTAGGGGAAAATCCGTGTCCTTACTCTTTCTGGCTTTGAAGGCCACCCGCATTCCTGGGATTGTGGTCTCTGCCAGTCACTGGATCACTCCAGCCTCTACTTCATCCTCACATCCATTTCTCTTACTTTTCTACCTCCTTTCTTTCCCTTATAAAAACCTTGTGCTTACACTGGACCCACCTGAATGATGCAGGACAATCTCCCCATTGAAAGATCCTTAACTTAATCACATCTGCCAAGTCCCTTTTGCCATCCCAGGGAACATATTCACAGGTTCCAGGGATTAGAACATGGCACTTGGGGGGACCATTTTTCGGCTTGTCACACCTGGTCCCCCTCAATGATGATAACTTTGCACGATTATAGTGCAATGTCTCAGCCTATTGAATTTGATGCAGTGCACCAATCTTTGATTTCTCCTATCAGGTGTACAGATGTGTCCTATCCACTCCAAAGTCAGTACATTAAACACGATGCTACCTCATGTTGCTCATTTATAACCAACCACACCACCCTCCTTCCTGATCTTTCCCTCATTTCTAACCCCTGAATCACTCACTTGTTATTTATTCTAAACTTTTTTTCCATTCCAAAAATATTATATAGATAAAATCACATATGGTATAACCTTGCAACCTTTGGGTTTAACCTTTTTCATTAAGCATAATTCCTGAGAGAAGCATCCAAATAGTTATTTGTGTCAACACTTCTTCTCTTCTCATTGCTAAGCTTTGGTAACTAGCACATACCGCACACTTTTTAACCAGTCACACAGAGGATATCTGAAGCTTTTACTCTGGGGTTATTATAAAGGAAACTGCTATGAATATCCAGGTTTCCTTGTAAATATACGTTTTCATTTTTCTAAGATAAATGCCAAGAGGAGAATTGTTACATTCTGTGGCTACATGTTTGGTGTACAAGAAACTGACAAACTGTCTTCTGTTACAGAATGGCTATACCATTCTGCATTCTTACCAACAATATGGGAGTGGCCCTGCTTCTCTGCATTCTTCGCAACATTTTGTGTTGTCACTTTTTTTTTATTTTAGGCATTCTGATAGGTGGGATGGGTATGTAGTGATATCTCATTTGGTTTTAATTTGGATTTTTCTAAAGGCTAATAGCGTGGGCTGTATTTTTACATTCTTATTTGCTATCTGTATATCCTCTTCAGTGAAAACTCTTTTGATGTTTTCATTTTTAACTGGATTGTTTATGGCTTTTGTCCTTGTGTTTTAATGTTGAGGCTTAGGGATTCTTTACCTGTTTTGGATACTAGTCTTTTAGGTATGTGTTTGCAAATATTTTCTCCCTATATCGGTAGTTTGTTTCTTCCTATATCCACATCTATATCAGGACTTTTATAGAGCAAAAGGTTTCAATTTTAATGAGGTCTGATTTATAAAAAGTTTCTTTTGATTCATTGTGCTTTTGTTGTCCAGACTAAAAACTCTTTGATTGGACCTAGATCCTAAAGATTTTCTCTTAGTGTTTCTTTTATAAACCTCTTAAAGGGTTTATATTTTGTGTTTTAAATGGAAGTGTCAATATATGACCCCTTCCATAGCATTTTATCATTTAACTCTTGCATAGAGTGTGACACTTGGGTGGGGCTTTATTATGCTGCCTATGGATGTCCAATTACTTTGACTGCATTTGTATTAAAGTTTCTCTATCCTTCACTGATTTGCTTTGTACTGATGTCAAAAATCTGTTGGCCATATGGTTTGGGGCTATTTCTAAGTTCTCTCTTCTATTCCTTTGATCTATGCCTCAATCCCCCTCTCATACAGCACTGACTGTAATACTGTAAGCCTAAATATCGAGTAAAATAATCCCTCCCACTTTCAATTTTGTCAGAATGATTTTACTTATTCTAGGACCTATACTTTTTCATACACATTTTAGAAAAAGCCTATCCATGCTTACATTATAATAAAACTTGGGATTCAGATAGTTATTGCAACTAAATCTGTTTCCAAATTTGGGGAGAACTGACATCTTCTCCATGTTGAGTCTTCCCAAGCATGAACACAATATGTCTCTCCGTTTGGATAAACACATTCCTTGAGCCTTTTTAATCAACATTTTGTAATAGTCAGCACACACACCCTGCACATTTTGTTTAATAGTGTACCTAAGAATTTTCTTATCTTTAGAGAGGTTGTAAATAGTACTATGTTTTTAATTTCAGTTTCCAATGTTTATTGCTAGTATATGGAAATGTGATGAATTTTTATGAGTTGACCATGTATCTTGAAATCTAGCTGAATTCATTTTTTAATTATAGAAGTTTTTCTATATTATTTTGATTTTTTTATTTCTCCCTTTCTCACCTGTGTGCATTACTACAGTAGCTAACACCTCCATACAACATGGAATAAAAGCGGTAAAAGTGAGTATCCTTGTCTACTCTTCAATCTCAAGGGAAAAGTGTTCAGTTTTCCCCAAACAAGAATGATGGTAGCTGTAGGTGTTTTATTGTTTCTCATTATTAAATTGAAATGTTCCCCCATTTCCTCGGTATCTTTAATGTGAAAGAGTGTTTAATTTTCTTTATGCTTTTTTTCTGCATCAACCAATAGGATTATATAACTGTTCATTAACTTGTTATGTGATGGACTTTTATTAACTTATCTCTTTCTTTTTCTGAAGAAGTATAATAAAATTTGTATCGTGATGAGAAGCTGTCAACTTAAACAGCAGCAAATGGAGAGAATAAGGACATTTCCTGTTATAATAAGTCTACATAACCTTCATAATATACTATGTAGTAGGCATTTTCAATATGTGACTGTCAGTCTAGAACTGCCAAATACTTTTTCATTTAACCTAATACAACTGCATACCTACTAAAAAGAAATGCATTAAGAAAGCATGAAAACTTTGTTTGTTGAAAAAACAAAACCTGAAGGGAAGGAATATAGAAATTATGAAGTTATGCAGAACACTTAATGTAATTAAGTATATGTTCATATCTTTATAGGAATATAAAACCCAATCATTTGCAGAATGGACTCAGATTGCTGAAATACTATATATACTTTAGACCTCTACATAAGCATTTTAGACCTACTTTTTGATCCACTATTCCCACTTCTAGGTATGTACTCAAAGGAAATGACTTCTATTTATACAAAATAAGTTATGAATACTTTTCTGCAGTGGTAACTGCATACCAGTAAGACCAAAACAAACATAAATCAAGCAATGGAGTGTTCTCAAAGCTGTGATGTTTGAAGACTGCAAACTGCTAATTCTATACAGAATGGGTTTTGTTGTTACATGAAATTCAAGTTGACGCATAAATTGAGATATATAGAGATCAAATTAAATGATTGCTCCACAGCCAAGGAATAAATAGACAACCTACCAAAAGAGGAAAAATATGCACATGCTGTTCATCCGATACAGAGCAGATGACCAGAATCTACAAAGAACTCAAGCAAATAAGCAAGGGAGAAATCAAACAACTCCATCAAGAAAAAGGGCAAAAGACTTGAGCAGAAAGATTTCAATTGAAGATAGGTTAATGGTCAAGAAACACATGAAAAAAGGCTCATTGTCTCTAATCATCAGGTAGTTGCAAATAAAAACCACAGGGAGATTATTACCTAATTCTAGGGAGAATGGTTTATAATAAGATGAATCAGAAATGAAAAGGGTAACATTGCAGAAATACATACTGCAAAAATAAACACCATCCATGAATACTAGATAAATCACTATGCACATAATGTAGAAAACAGACATTTTCAGACATACAGTTGGATGATGGTTTGCCTTGCTAACATATTCATGTTGATATGTTGAATTTCTTTTCAAACATATTATTTTAAAAATTATAAGCATTTGTTTTTAAGTTCACAGAAATGAAATTATGTTCAAATTCTCAGGAATTTTGGACTAACCATAACATTGTCAGTTATATTTAAATTTTGATGGCAAGTTTGTTACCTCACTTGAGAGGGGCCTTCCCCTTCCCCTCAGTTCTGAGAGAATACAATATGTATAGTAAAACATTAATAATTTCAAAATTTTCATTAAAAAAATCATCCATGAATACTAGATAAATCGCTATGCACATAATCTAGAGAACGGAGAGAAAATAGAAAAGTTCCTAGAAACACACAACCTCCAACACTGAACCAGAAAGAAAGAAAACTGAGTAGACCAAAAAAAAAGAAAGAAAAGTGAGATTAAACCAGTAAGGAAAAATCTAGTCAAAAAAGAGAAGCCCTGCACAAGATATGTTCATAACTGAATTCTGTCAAACCTACAATGAATACCGGGCACATATAACGTAGAAATTACTCCATAATATTGAGAAAAAGGGAAACCTCCCCAACTCATTCTATGAAGCTAATGTTATAGTCATACAAAAGCCAGGGAAAGACACAATGATAACAAAAGAAAAGTAGAAACCAATATCCCTTATGAATACAGGTGCAAAAACCCTCAAAAAAAAAAAAAAACAACAAAAACTAGCAGTCTTAATAAAACAGCATACTAAAAAAAAAAAAAAAAATGAAGCGCCAAGATGACTTCATTCCATATGCAAGGATAGCAAACAAGGCATGATGAAAACCCCGAACAAACTAGGCATAGAAAGAAAATATCTCAGAACTATAAAAGTCATATTTGGAAAACATACAACTAACATATTCAATGGAGAAAAGTTGAAAGCATTGCCCATAAGAACTGGAGTAAGACAAGGATTCCCACTATCAACACTCTTTTTTGACGTAGTGCTAGAAGTCCTAGGCAAGATAAAAAAGAGGAGAATATTAAGGGTATCCAAACTGGTTAAGTGGACATCACTTTTTCCCAATGATATAATCTTGTACCTAGAAACCCCAAAGGTTCTGCCAAGAGTCTTCTGGAATTAATAAATAAATTAAGCAAAGTCTTAGGATAAGAAGCCAATATACATAAATTAATACCATTTCTATATAACAATGACAGTTAAGCCAGGAGTCAAATCAAAGACTAAGTAACATTCATAAAAACAAAAACAAAATAAAATAAGTAGGGATATACTTACACACAAGAGAGTTAAATTTCTCTAACATGGAAAACAATAAAACTCTGAACAAAAAAGTTGCAGAGGATATAAACAAATATCCTGACTTAGTAGAAACAATAATGTTAAAATATCAATACTACCTAAAGTGATTAATAAATGCAATGCAATCTCCATCAATTTGCCAAAGTCATAATTCACAGATAAAGAAAAAAATATTTTATACTTTGTTTGGAGCCATAAAAGAGCCTGAATCTTAAGCAAAAGAACAAATCTGTAGGACTCCCAGTGCCACACTTGCAGCCATACTATGAAACTATAGCCTTATAGTTTAACAAAAACAGCATGGTATTTCTACAAAAATATGGAAATACACCAATGGAACAGAGGACCCAGATATAAAACCACCTACCTTCAACAAAGTTATCTTTGACAAAGCAGGCAATAACATACACTGGGGAAAAGAAGCCTTATTAAATAAATGGCTCTGGGAAAATTGGATTGTTACATGCACCAGAATGAAGTAGGACCACTAGTCCTCACCTCTCAAACTCAGGATATACAAAAGATTTATGGCACAAAATCATAAGTATTCTGGAGGAAAATGTAGAAAAAGCTCTTCTAAATATGATTCTAGGCAAAGAATTTAAGAAAAAGACCCCAAAGGCAATCATGACAAAACCAAAACTGGGATTTGTTTCAGCTAAAAAGCGTCTGCACTGCTACAGACACAATTAACAGATCAAAATAGACAACCAACAGAATGGAAGAAATAGTCACAAATGACACTTCCAATAAAGGACTAGTAACTAGAATTTACAAATAACTCAAGCAACCAACAGGAAAAGACAAACCATCTTAGAAACAAGTGGGCAAAAAACGTGAAAAGACAATTCTCAAAATAAGAAAAAATGGTCAATTTCATGACCTATTAGGGTAATGCAAATTAAATTCACAATGACATTATCACCTTACTCCAGTTACAATGGAATTTATTAAAATTCCCAAATCAATAGGTGCTGACATGGACACAGAGAGAAAGGCATTTTTGTATGCTGTTGGTTAGAGCACAAATTTGTAAAACTTCTATGAAAATGAGAATGACGTTTTCTCAAAGAACTAAAAGTAGACCTACAATTTGACCCAGCAGTCCCACTACTAGTTATTTTCCCCAAAAGAAGAGAAATTATTTTACCAAAAAGATACCTGCATTTGAACGATTATTGCAGCACAATTCATTATTGCCAATATGTGGAAACAAACCAAGTGCTGACAAATTCATGAGTGGACTAATTAAATGTTGTATATGTATTCCATGGAGTACTACTCAACCACAAAAAATGATAAATTAATACCTTTTACAACAATCTGTATGGCACCAGAGACCATCCTTCTAAGTAAAATACCTCAAGAATGAAAAACAAACACCACATACAGTCACTATTAAATTGGAGCTAACTGATGAGCTCACATGTGCATAGAAGGAAGTAAAAGTATGTGGAAATCAACCAAGGGAAAGGGGTAGAGGGAAGGAGGCAAATGGACTAAGCCAACCTAGTGAGTACTATGAATACCATATGAGTGATGGGCATACCTATAGTCAGGACTGTAGCATCACAAAAATGATCCATGTAACATGAAATATTTTTACACCAGTAATACGTTGAAACAAAATAATCCATTCATTTTTGTGAAAATATAAAAAAATCTTCTAATCTATTTTCAGTCCATAAATACCCAGATGGGTTTTAAAAAGAATGAAGAAAGGGAGGCTCCATGATGATAGACTAGAGACATTTCTTCATCAGCTGATCTCAGTCAAATTGATGAGCGGAGTCTCTAGGTGCCTCCATCTGGATTGTCCTGTCCAGAAACAACATTGCAAAGGCACAGTGAGACAGAATGGAGCACCAGGAGCAAAACATTAAGAAGGGTGAGAGGCACGCGTGAAAAGCAGATGCAAAGGACTGCAGCAACCCAGGGAGAGAGAGAGCCTGCATGTGGAATCCCTGGGGGATCAATTTTGCAGGTGATTTCCCCACACCGCACCATGGCATTCTGTAGGAGTGGACTGGGAGTTGAACTGAACTCTGGGAGGGCCTGTCCATCCATGCCTGAAGACTGATACGAAACAAGCAGGAATATAGGTCCCACAGGACGTTCAGGTGCACAGAAGCTGGCCTTTTGTTCAAGGGTTGGAGAGAGTATATTCTGCCTCTTAGGGACAAAGCCCGAGGCCTGAACCCAGGCTATCATTTTACTGCCACTGGCTGGGCAGATCTGGTCCTGGAGCCTGTTCAGTGGGAGGCCTGGCAGCCTGGTCCCCATTGCCTAGGGAGACTGACAGGGCAGGTGTGGATAATGTTAAAACCTTGAGCTGGCTGACACCCAAGGGAGCCAAGCTTGGAGAAGCCTCACAGTATCCCATTATGTTAATGCTTCTGACTCCAGCAGTTGGAGCTACCCCAGGGCTGACTTCCTTGAACACATGGGCAGAGGTGAGCAGATTATGCCTACGACACCGCTCCATCTGTGGCTGCAGGGAACTGTTTGGATGGCAGAGTCTTCCCTGCCTCCCCACCTCATAGTCTGCCATAAGCTTCAAGAATTTGCCTCTACCACCCCCATGGGGATTCATCTCTCATACAGTTAGCTACCAAGCCCAGAATAACATCAATGAATCAGGAAAACAAGACTGGATCTCTTTGGCAACTAGCTGATAATATCCTACCTCTACCACATGCAGAATACAGAGTACTGGGTTTCCCCCCCCCCTCTTAACCAAGAAGTGCCACGTATTGTCATTAGGAAGAAAAGGTTTTTTCTTTTTCTTTTGCTTTTCCTAATCCTGGAGCATTACTTACGGACCATGCAATACATGTATTTTTGATTTTTTTTCCTTTTTTTTTTTAACTTTTTTTGTTTTTTTCTTTTTTTTAACTTTATACTATTTCTATTCTCTCCTCCATTTCTTTTTCTTTTTGTTTATTTTTCTACTTTTCTAATCTTTCTCTCATAAATCCCTTAAGTAACAATCAAGATAATCTCTCTCTTTTGAGTGTGTTTTGTGTTTGGTTTTTTGGAAGACCATTTCTAAGGCCTCCATGGCAGTGTTGCAGCAATGGTCTGGCTCATGGTGGCCTTCAACACCTGGATTTGGAAATCCCTGCTTTGACCTCCTGAGGAGTTGCAACAGCTGTTCCTCACTAAAGTTCATGTTTTTGTTTGTTTGTTTGTTTTTTCTATATTTGATGGAAGTAGGGTCTCACTCTGGATAAGGCTGGTCAGAATCATCTAACTTTGGGTAATACACCTGCCCTAGAGCCGCCAGATCACTGATAATTGCTGGTATGCTTCACTATGCATGGTCTGTTACAATTATCATCATTAGCTTTCTTCTTTTTATCTCTCATTTTCTCATTCTTTTACTCTCCTTCCTTTTCATTTTTTAATCCTTGTACAAAAAGACAACTTTTTTTTTTTTTTTTTTTTTTTAGAGACAGAGTCTCACTGTACCGCCCTTGGTAGAGTGCCGTGGCGTCACACGGCTCACAGCAACCTCTAACTCTTGGGCTTACGTGATTCTCTTGCCTCAGCCTCCCGAGTAGCTGGGACTACAGGCGCCCGCCACAACGCCCAACTATTTTTTTTGTTGTTGTTGTTGCAGTTTGGCTGGGGCCGGGTTTGAACCCGCCACCCTCAGCATATGGGGCCGGCGCCCTACTCACTGAGCCACAGGCGCCGCCCAAAAGACAACTTTAATCTCAAAGCACAGAAACAAAGAGGCTTCAGGCCAACTAGGAAGTGCGAAAAGTTAAGTAGGGGAAGGAAATAACAAGAAGTAACAACACATGCAGAGGATCAAACAAATAAAAACTATATCAACTTGAAAAACTAGAATAGACCAATCCTGCAAGGGATTACCAAGCTGCTGTCAAAGATGAAAAGACAAAAAGAATTTAGATTATAGATGTCCAAAGTGATGAAGAGAATTAAAGGGCAAGTGGAAAGTCACCAAACAGAAATAAAAAAAAAACTGACCCAAGATACAGTCAAAAGACATGATGAAATTAGAAAAGAGTTCAAAGTATTGAAGGAGTCATTCAAGGAGTTTAAAATGCAACAGATAATTTCAATAACAGCATAAACCTTGAAGAAGAAAGAATCTTAGAACTTGAAGACAAGGCTCTTGAGCTAACTCACTTACTTAATGAGGCAGAAAAGAGGAGAGTAAAGGTCAGGTGTGATGGCACACACCTGTAATCCTAGCACTCTGTGAGGCCAAGGAGGGTGGATTGCTTGAGCTCACAGGTTTGAGACCAGCCTGAGCCAGAGTGAGACCTCATCTCTAAAAATAGGCATTGTGGCAGGCGCCTGTAGTCCCAGCTACTTGGGAGGCTGAGGCAAGAGGATTGCATGAGCCCGAGAGTTTGAGGTTCCTATTAGCTATGACACCACGGCACTCTACCTCAGGTAACAAAGTGACAGTCTATCTCAAAAAACAAAACAAACAAATCCAAGAGAGTAAAAGAATAGCAATCTTAGAGAATTATGGGATTTTATAAAGTTTATAAACATACAAATTATAGGCACAGAAGACCTATTGGAGGATATCATAAATGAAAAATGTTTAAGTATTACCAAAGATTCAGAGAAAGTCCGTTGAGAAATATCAAAGCCCAGTTTATCTCAATTCAAACAGAGCATCTTCTAGACACATTGTAAAAAACTTGGCCAAAATGAAATAGAAAATTTTGAAGGCCACCAGGAATAAGCACCAGTTGACCTACAAGGACAATTCCATCAGAGTGACAGCAGATTTCTCAGCTGAAGAACAACAAGCTAGAATAGATAGGACTCTCATTTTCAATATACTCAAACACAACAACTCCCTGCCTAGGATTCTGTATTCTATGAAACTAAGTTCCATATTCAATGGATACATCGAATGTTTTCCTTGCAAGTAAATGTTGAAGAAATTTGCCACTATAAGACCACCTGTCCAGGAAGTATTCCAGAGTAATATTACACATCGAACATAACAATGTACCACAAGCAAAGACACACAGAAATTAAAGGTCATAGCCTAACTTCCTCAATGGTACAAGTGATAAATGTAGGTGGCAACCTTCACAAAAGACAAACACAAATCCATCATAGTCAAGCCATAGTGAATGGCTTGAATTACCCACTGATGAGACACAGACCAGATGACTGGATCAAAAGCACAAGCCAACTCTATGCTGTCCTCAGGTAACATATTTAACAGCTAAGGACAAAACAAGACTCAGGTTGAGGGATTAGAAATCAATATTCCAGGCAGATGGAAATCAAAAGAAAGCAGGGGTCACAATTTCAAGATACACTGGGCTTCAAACCACAAAAGGTAAGGAATGATAAAAATAAAGTACTCTATTTTCTTGTCAAGGGAACAATACCAGAAGACATCTCAATCCTAAGTCTTTATGCACCCAAATTAATTAAATGTTTCCAGATTTACAAAATGAACTCTAACAAGTCTGAACAATATAATATCCTATAACAGCATAATTTCTGGGGACTTCACACCCTATTGACAGAACTGGACAGACCCTCCAAACACAAACTGAGCAAAGAAACGATCGACTTTACCATGACTCTACAAAACATACCACCCCGATATTACCAAATACACATTCTCCTCATTAGCTCATGAATAATTTTCTAAAACTGACCACATCCTAAGACACAAATCAAACCTCGCCTAATTTAAAAGAATAGAAATTATACCTTGTAGCTTACAGATTACTATGGAATCAAGGTCGAACTCATTTCCAACAAAACCTTTCATTCCCCAAATCATAAAAACTAAATGATCTTACACGAAAGACAACTATTTCAAGGAGAAAACAAAGGAGAAAAATCATTAGATTTGTCTAACAAAATGATGATGAAAAACCTCTGGGATACTGAGAAAGCAGTCATAAGAGGGAAATTTATTGCATTACATGCCCACAGCCAATAATTTAAAAAGCACAAATCAACAATCTAATGCATCATTTCTAGGAACCGGAAAAGAAAGAGCTATCCAATCCCAAACCTAGCAGAAGGAAAGAACCAAAATCAGAGCAGAAGAAAATGAAATTGAGAACAAAAGAACCATTCAGGAGATTAAGAAAACAAAGAGTTGGTTCCTTAAAATAAATAAAATTGATAAAAATAAAAAAAATGATAAAACTTTGGCTAGTCTAGAAACAGAAAAGTAAGATCTCTAATAACCACACCGAGAAATGAAAGAGGGAAAATAACAATAGATGTCGCAGAAATACAAGAGATTATCTCTGATTGCTACAAAAATTGCTATGCCCAGAAATTTAACATTGTGGAGGAAATGGACTAATACCTGGAATCATACTACCTACCTAGACTTAACCAGGAAGAATTAGAACTCTTGAACAGACCGATATCAAGCACAGTAATCGCAAAAATAAAATAGCTTCTAATAACGACAACAAAAAGTCCTGGACCAGATGATTTTACACCAGAATTTAAACAAACATTCAAAGAAGAGCTCATACCTATGCTGCAGAATCCATTCAAAAACATTGAGAAGGAAAGAACACTCCCAATTCATCCTCTGGAGCAAATATCTTCCTGATACCAAACCATAAAAAGGACCCATTAAGAAAAACACACGCACACCCCCCAATTTCACTAATGAATACAATCCAACAATACTCAAAATCCTAGCAAATAGAATACAGGTGTGGGACGGCGCCAGCGCCCGGCGAGCTGCGGCGTGTGTCAACGGTCCCCACATCAGTCTCACCTCACCGGCTGCCGTTGTGACAACCGCTGCGGCTCCCCGGTGCCTCGCCGCCTCGGCCTCCAGCAGCCCCGCGTCGCAGCCAAGTCTCCGCCTCCGTCATCCCTGGTGCCTCGCCGCCTCGGCCTCCAGCAGCCCCGCGTCGCAACCAAGTCTCCGCCTCCGTCATCCCTGGTGCCTCGCCGCCTCGGCCTCCAGCAGCCCCGCGTCGCAGCCAAGTCTCCGCCTCCGTCAGCCGCGGCGCCAGCCCGACTGCGCGCCACGTGACCGCGTCACGTGACCCAGCGCTGTGAGCTGTGCGTCTGGGACCCGTCCAGCCGGCCTGACCACGCGCGACGACCGTTCCTGGAGCACCATCCATCCCCCGCGCCACGCTCTGCCGGGCCCGATAGTTTGGCCTCCTCCTCCCGGTGGACCTTCAGTTCCCGAGCCCTCCCGCGAAGTCTCAGCTGGCGGCGCCGGACCCTCCAGCCTCCGCCGCGCCTCGTCCAGATAGATAGGCGGCCTGGGTCAGCGGCTGCAGTCGCTTTGCCTGCTGTAGCCGTCGGCCTCGGCCTCCCGCAGAGCCTGGCTCAGGTCGCGCAGCCGCCACACCAGGCACAGTACCGCGCGCACCGGCGCGCGCACTTCGCCTAAGCTGGGCCTGGCGTGAGTGCGCTGCAGCACCCGGCAGGCTCGTCGCGGGGTCCCGAACACCGCCTCCAGCCACTGCCGGTCGCGCAGTCTCTGGAGGACCACGTTGGCGTCGGTCCCCGGGAAGGGCCGGCACTGGGGCTGCGGCGAGCACCGCCTCCTGGCCCAGGGCCACTGTGGAGCCTCTGCTGTCCTGAGGCGCCTCGGCCGTCCGACGTGCGCGGGGACGCCGTCTTCCAGCGCCGGGTCACGTGATGCGGTCACGTTGTGCGCAGTCGGGCAGGCGGCGGCTGACGGAGGCGGAGAGTTGGCCGGACGCGGGGCTGCTGGAGGCAAAGGCGGCGAGGAACGGGGGAGCCGCAGCGGTTGTCACCACGGCAGCCGGTGAGGTGAGACTGACGAGGGGATCGTTGTCACCCGCCGCAGCGTGCTCGGGCGCTGGCGCCATCCCACACCTGTATTCTATTTGCTAGGATTTTGAGTATTGTTGGATTGTATTCATTAGTGAAATTGGGGTGTGTGTGTGTGTGTTTGTGTGTGTGTTTTTCTTAATGGGTCCTTTTAACCAAATGGGTCCAAATAACCAAAGAAGTGGTTATTTGGGGTAAGTAAGTGTTACAGTCTTTCTTGATCAGAAACCATTTTATTGTTTTGTATATCACATGGGCTGTAATGTCCATTCCAACTCAAAAGTTCAAAGATTCCACGGCTAGAAAAGTCCCTGAAAAGAGAGGTCTAGAGAGACACAGTGATGTGGTGGAAGGAGTTCAGGTTCGGCAGCAGGAAGACTTGTGTGCTTATCTTGCTCTGCCATTTATCAGCTGTATGCCTTCAGCAAGTTATTGATGCTTTCCAAGCCTCTGTTTCCTCATTTGTAATGTAGAAGTAATACTATTCATATTCCGGAGTTGTAATTATTAAACAAGATAAGAATATAAAGTAGCTGACACACAGTAGATGCTTACTTGAGAGTAGTTATTATCATCTGATACAATCGCCCAACTTGAGCTAGGATGACGTATTAGAGCTGTCCACCCCTGCCTGTTCATCCTATGTCTTGTCAATATGTGGCACACTTCAGGGGAAATTCCAGATTGTGTATGTTGACGAGGGTCACAGAAGTAGCGAAAACAATCAGTGCATCACCAAATAGGTATTATCAGAAAGTGCTTTGCAGCCAAAATAAAGATGTGACTTGCCTACAGTTATAGTTAATTAGTATACCTCCAATCCAACCAAACCTTTTTTTTTTCAATTTCAGATTAACATGAGGGTATAGGCGATTAGGTGACAAGGTTTGCATTTGTTAGGTAAGATCACTGTTGTTATTGTGTCTCGCACCGGGGAGATGTGCTGTGTACCCTTACATTGTGCCCATTAGGTGGGAGCACACCAATCTCCCTCCCCCCACAACTTGATTACATTGAGTTTTTCTCATGTGGGCGTGTATTTGTTCATCTACTGGCTTCATATTAGTATTGAGTACATTGATTACTTGCTTTTCCATTTTCGTGATACTTTTTAAGAAGAATGTGTTCCAACTCTATCCAGGTTAGTACAAAGGATGTAAAGTCTCCATCTTTTTTTTTTTTATGGTTGAAAAGTATTCCATGGTATACATATACCACAGTTTGTTAATATATTCCTGGATTGATAGGCACTTGGATTGTTTCCACACCTTGGTGACTACAAATAAATTGAGCTGCAATAAACAATCTAGTGCAAATGTCCTTATGATAAAATGTTTTTTTTTTCTTCTGGGTAGATGCTTAGTAATGGGATTTCATGATCAAATACAAAGTCTATTTTGAGTTCTTTGAGGATTCTCCATACTTCTTTCCAAAGAGGCTGTATTAGTTTGCAATCCCACCAGTATTGTAAAAGTGTTCCCTTTTTTTCCACATTTGCACCAGCTTCTGCAGTTTTGGGATTCTATGATGTGGGCTATTCTCACTGGGGTTAGGTGATGTCTTAGGAGTCCAATCAAAACTCTTGTTGGTTTAGCCACTAAATCAAACTTTACTGTTCCTAAATTGAGTATTTTTCTTTGGTCATAACCAAGGAAATTCACCAAAGTTTTGTGAGTTTAGGTGGTTGTCTAGGAAAGATGCTAAGATAAGTCAAAACAGACATCACTTTATTTTGTCAAATTCTATAACTTGTATGTCTACAACCCTATGTAAAATAATTTTTAAATACAAAACTCTTTCAGCTGAATTAGAACTGAGAGAGATTGATTCTGATGGTAAACCCAGTTTGCCAGGCCCTCAGGGACTGACTGGAGAGATGTGAGTTCACAAGTGTTAGGTGGTGAACTGAAGGTTAGTGTATTTACACTGAAAATGATACTTCTCAAGATAAGGCACTGGCTGGCCAGTGCGTTCTGTCTGTCCCTCTTAGCAAAGGTTATATGGGTAGTCAAGTGACTATTAGTGGATTGTTTGGAAACATGGAGTTAGATGATCTCAATGGTAGATTCCAGAATTTGTGGAAGTTTCTCCATCCATCTCCTGTCAGCTGATTTGGTTGGCATCTTCTTACCCAGATAGTGTTGGTAAAAGATTGCCCTGTTTCCACACTCCCTGATGTCTTCTGTTGTGTCATGTATTGATTGTCATCACTGGGACTCCGGTTCTTACTGACTTGGTTCAGGTGGACTGTGTCCAAGCATGCACCTCCTGGCTCCCTTGCAGCTCTGTGAAATTCAGTGATACGAAGGGGAGGTCTGTTGGTTAAGGAAGGTTTTTGATAAATCTTGATAGCAGGGGCTTTCAAGCAAAGACTAGGCAGGCATTTGCTTTTTTCCCTATTCATTCCCATTTCTTTTAGCTAGGAGGTGATACAGCTGTCTTGTGACCTTGAAGGTAATGACCACATGCTAAGTTTGGTGGATTAGAAGTTTAAAGGGAGCCTGGATCCTTATTTATTTTCTTAGGTAGCAATACTATCCCTTGAATAATGTGTAGACTTCTTGTATTGTAAGGAAAATTACTCCTGGTAAGTCATGTTTCTGCAGTCCTAATTGATACATGTTTCATTGAAACACACAGATGGCCCATTTAATGTTCACTTTGACATCTGTCCCAGTTCTTCTGTCTAGCTCTGAACTGTTCTGGTCCTTTCACTGAGTTGCTTTAGGTAACCTTGATGTTTCCTAAGACGGTATATTTCCAAAATACCCCTTACATGTGCTGCTTTTTCAGGTGGTGAAGATAGTGGACTTTATGTTAACTTATCTCGTTATGCTTTAAGCAGGCAAAGTGTGCCTGACCGCCAGTTTTTGGAGTTTTTTATATGACAGTGATTTTCAACCTCTGCTCCATGGCACACTGTGAGAGGATCTTAGGTGTGCCATGAAACTTTCAAAGATCATCAATTACATTGTTTTTGAAAGAAGTTCAAGCACAGTAAATATATTCTTTTTTTTTTTTTTTTTTTTACTCTTACTCTTTTTGATCAGCAATTTAAGTATTCTGCGGAAGTTTAAGTATAGGTTCAAGTGTGCTGTGAGATAAAAAAGGTTGAAAAACACTGTTATATATTCACAATTTATGCTTGTTAGTTTCCCTCACTGAACTTTATTTCCTGGCACTCCTATCTCTTAAAATGCAGAGTCACCATATGTAAATCCTGTTGACATTTAAAATACCTAGATGTGTGTTCTGATGGTGAATGTGAGCTCTGCTCCAGCCTTAACCTTGTTTGTTATGTCTGGCTCAGCATCCAGGACCACATCCAAGCTTCTCGTTTCTTTTGCTTGTTACATGTTGACAGAGGAAACAGACTCCCCAGTCTTACCTTCAGGAACATGTACTCTTTTAGCTTAGGCCACATTTGTGATGAATGTTGAGATATCCCATGATCACTGCTCCAGTTTTTTTCCACACTTCCTTTTCTTGCATAAACACTTCCTGCATTCTCATCCTGCAAAAAAACATTACATGTTCAGTGTTTGTGATGGAAGACTACAAGGAAATTAACTGGTGCTAGGCTTTTAGGAAAAGTGGGTTCGCATTCCCATTCTGAACATGGGTACTACCTGAAAAAAGGCAACCTGAGGACTTGTGAGTAAATGAATTACAATTACAGCCACAGTAGCAAACCCTAAAGTAGCCCTTGATAGGTGCCGGGCACTGATGTAAATGTTTTACACGTACTCATGTAATTCCACAAAAACTCATGAGGAAGGTACTCTTGTCCCACGTTTAGGGGTGCAGAAACCACGTCACAGGGAGGTTAAGAGTTTTGCTCAGGATGTTAAGGCTGCTGTGCGCTAGTTCTGTCTGTCTTGCTCCGGAATCCATACATTTAACCGTGCATTTATTTTTAGAAATGACGATTATTTCAGGAATGGAAAAATAATAACTAATAAAGGTCATTTTAAGAGAGAGAAATTAAGGATAAATACAAGCTAATTTTGTTATTTAGAATAAAGACTGCAAAATCACAACAGAAAGCTGATGTCAACAAGGCTAGAATTTCACAGGGCCGAGTCCATAATTCTTCATCTCGACCCTGTCTTCCACAAGAAGCCCAAAGATACCTGGCACACTACTGACCTGGAAAAGTTAACGTGCCTTCACAATATGATGACAATTAAAAATACAAAAAATGATAAATTTTATTCAGATGTATTTTTGACATATCAGTAATATAATTTTTATGAAGATTTCGAAGAAAATGGTAAATTTGTTTTTTTACTGATAGAACCAAGTAGGAGGAGGAGGAGAATTCAAAATTTAGGTGGAGAGGGACATTTTAAAAGATACATATAATTGTGGAAATTCATCTGTGTAATATATCCCTTTCATTGGGAAATTACTGTGTTACCAGCCTGCAGGTACAACCTGCGGAATTGAGTGATGTGGTTCACAATGAAAGTCCTTAGTGATAACCCAGAGCTTTCTGCAGTCTGACCTCACTGCTCAAAGTCCTGATCTTAAGTGATCTCAAAACCAATGGGATAACTTGTACTTGCCTTTGTGGAGTTGTTTTTATTACATAGAACGTATCTTTATTACAAAAGTCACATCCTATGGAGAATGAGAGAAAAAGAGCAACCGGTAAGCATCCTCTCTCCTCTTGCCTCCCAATAATTCCCCTCCTGCATGGAGGATGGGATTTAGGTCTGTATGTGATGGCAGGATTCAGGCAGCCAGGTGAGGAGTGAAGCAGTGGGTGGGGGGCTGTCAGCATCTGGTGGGGAGTGTGCCCTTGTCTCATGCTCTGTCAGGGTACAAATGTTTCCTGATTCGTCACTCTCATAGTTTATTCCAAAGTTCACCATCAATTCTAAGTGAAGATCCACTGACCTGTGATAGGAGTGAAATCAGGGAGCAGAGGACAGTCTGGCTGGGAGCTTCCTGTTGGGTTATCAGAGGGTCTGACAGTAAGCTCATGTTTTCTCTCACTAGGAGAGAAAAATTTGCCTTGTTGGACTTCAACAACTCAAATGACAGTAGCCTTTATAAACATGTAGCAAAAAAATGTAGGGAAGTTCCACATACAGATGTTTTCTTTTCTCAGGCCTAATAAACCTGATCCTTTCTCCCTTTAGCAGTCTCCACTGGGCTGTGCGAGGCTGACGCTCAAATGAGTAAATCTGTGAGCCTGAAGAGTGGGTGAAGTAGGAAGTCATACGACTGCTTCCTGGTGGTCTGCCCTGATGCAGGTATTAACATTTTTAGGATATTTCTCACGAATATACATGGTTTATGCTTGACTGTCACCAGAAACTGAAGCAGATACTTCAACTCCAAACAAATTGTGAAATACTTTAGACATACAGAAAACTATGATAAGTGAAGATTCAACATTGGTATCACTGATGAGTACCAGAGAGATAGTCTTCTGTATTCATTGAAATAAAGTACAGATGCAGGGGAGATCAAGCTCTTCACAATTGTTGAAATAATGCTCATTGATTTGACTTGCATCGCTCAATGATTTTTGCTTATCTAAGCAGGTCTGCCGTGTTCTGGCTTACCAGTCATTCTCAAGTGTTTCTGCAGCATAGTGAGCAACACAGAAACCCCACAAGCATCTAGGAATAGGAAACCCTGAATGAAGTGCAGGCTTGGTTGTCATCCTGTGGAAACAGTTATTAATGGAATATTATTTGGCCTTTAAAAAGAAGGAAATCTTGTCATTTGTGACAACATGGATGAGCCCGGAGGACACTAGACTACATGATTATGCTCACGTGTGGAATCAAAAAAATTTGAACTTGCATAAGTAGAGAGTAGAATTGTGGTTATCATTGGCTGGGGAAGTGTAGATCAAAAGATACAAAATCTCATTTAAATAGGAGGAATAAATTGAAGAGATCTGTTGTATAACATGGTGACTATAGATAGTAACTGTATTTTATGCTTGGTATAAATTATTTTTTTAATTTTAAGAAGAGATGTTGGTTACTTTCATTAATTAAAGACAAATATTTTTTTTTTTATTTGAATGAATAGTCCTAGTGTTTCCCTTTGGAAATGTTTCTCAGTGAAAGAAATATTTGTAATCAGAATTTAAGGATTGTTATTGAGTATTAAGCTTTTATTTTGCCATGGTCTTAGCCTCTAAATTTTTAGTTTTACTGAACATGGAAAATTTACCTAACTTGGAAAATGATAACTTTTATTAGCTATCAGTTTGGAGAGTGGCAGGTATGCCAGGGTACTCTGGTTGCCGGCAACAGAAACCAGCTCTGGTTAACTTGTACTGATAGAATTTATTATACATTAGAAGGTGATGGGTTAGGGTTAATGTTTGGAAGGCAAGTCCAAACATTAGACTCAAAGGGGAGGGAGTGGACCACTGCTAAAGGAATCTTGGTGATAGAAACCAGTGTTCTCTTTTTTTTTTTTTTGTAGAGACAGAGTTTCACTTTATGGCCCTCGGTAGAGTGCCGTGGCCTCACACAGCTCACAGTAACCTCCAACTCATGGGCTTAAGCGATTCTCTTGCCTCAGCCTCCCAAGTAGCTGGGACTACAGGCGCCCGCCACAACGCCCGGCTATTTTCTGGTTGTTTTGCATTTTGGCCAGGGCCGGTTTGAACCCGCCACCCTTGGTATATGGGGCCGGCGCCTTACCGACTGAGCCACAGGCGCCGCCCCAGTGTTCTCTTTTTGATCCAAGTCCAGAGTTGGACATCCGTGACCCTCAGCAAGGCCTTCCCTGACCATGACCCCTGTTTTCCGAGGACCCAGTTCCCCTTTGAATACTTTATTTTTCCTCACTTCTGACATCATCATGTCTATATTTTGCTGTTTACCTTGTTCCCTTTCTGTTTTCACGAGCATTTCTAACAGTGGCTCAAAGCAGGTGATGGCAGAGGTTACTGTAAGAACACAGAGTGCAGCTCTGCACCCGTAGTTCAGTGGTTAGGGTGCCGAGATACTGCATGTAAGTACAATGCAAAGTATAAATGCCTTACAGCCGCCCAAGGCAGTGGTTTCTGTCTGTTTTGTTTGCTGCCAGTGCTGAGAATGGTGCCTGGCACTCAGAAGGAAGGTGCTTAAACATTTTTATTTAATGAATCAATGACCAAAAATAGCCATTGGGATTCCTGTCTGATATCAGTTATAGATGAAATTGTCTGAAAGTGGTAGTCCAAAATAGTTAAGGTAAACAAGAGGATCATTTATAAAGATAGATTTGCTAGTACAATTTCTGAATTTTTCTTGAAGGCATAATAGTGTTTTCTAAAAAAAATCTGAAATCTGTGTTTCTACTTTCCCACCCTCCAACTTACAGAATTCTCATGTCTTCTGTGAGGCTATGCAAGACTATTTATAGTAGTTTGTTGGTTCAGCTTTACTTTAGCTATATGTCAGCATAGCCAAAAAAAGTTCTCATAGCAATTAGTGACTATAATTATTAATAGAAACTATAATAACTTTTAAGTTCTTTTCCCAGAAACGTCTCTGCACCATAAATAAATTTGAAGCAATCTCAATGAATGGGTAGCTAGTTTGTATTTAAATTTTCATCTGAATGGGAATAAGTAATGGGAAGGGCAGAGACCAAAATAGCTTGGCTCTTTGCTCCACAGATAGGTGATAACCTTACCGAAAACACACAAAAATGGAATGACAGGGTTAGAGGTTCCAAACTGTGGATATCAGCATGAATGTTTCCAGGAGTTGTTAATGAGAAGTGCTCAAATTTTATACAGAGGATAGAAAAAAACTCACTCTATTCACAACATATTTGGTTACTTGAATTTATGAGCCTTTGAATCAGAGGATTTGTGGTGATGGATAGCACACAAGCTCAGGAAACAGCCTGGCTGAGTTTATTTTCAGACTTTGCATTTTTAAGCTATGTGGCTTTGGATAAGTGACCTCACCTCTGTGTGGCTCAGCTGGCTTTTGTGAGAAATTGGAGTGATGATACATGAGGTTGTTTTGAGCGTTCAGTGAGATTCTGCATGTAAAGTACAATGCAAAGCCTGGCACAGAACATAATGTCAAATATTATCATTATTGTTACATACATTTTGATGTTTTTTCTGTAAGTAAACGATCTCTATAACGACAGGATTTATAATCTTTTTTCTCTGCATTTTACAGGCTTGTGATGTTGTCATTTTTCAAAAATATATTTTTAGAGGCTGCATAATGTTCTTTTGTATGACTGTGGCATCATTTAAAAATTTTTAACTGTTTGACATTTTAGGTGTTTTCATTTACAAACAGTATGATGAGTATCTTTGAATGCGTTTCAAAGTCTGATAAAATTATAAGTTTTGTTGTTTTTTACCCTGAATTTTTATATGCATATCAAGTTAATTTATGAACAGGTATATCTTTGCTTCTTTGTTCTATCAGACTGCTTTTCTGTTCAGAGTCTTAATCAGATACTAGGTAAATTTTCACATAAATATTTTCCCTATCTCATATTTTAAATTGTGGATTATAATAACTCATGAGCACTGTTGATCGGCTGGTCTCATTTGTTTATGTTTCTTTTCTCGTGCAGCAAGGGGTTCCCGTAGGACCACACTGGCTCTCTGTGTTCTTACAGTAAGCTCTGCTATTACCTGCTTTGTCTGAGCCGCTGTTAGAAATGCTGTTGAAACAACTGTTTGATGCACCATATGGACTGATTATTCCTACTGATTGCTGTGGTTGCCAGGCGCCTTTACTTAAGCCTTCAGGGGACCTTTGCCTCCTTCAGCAGGTTTATACTCTTGCACAGAATTCTTTTTGGGATTCTAATATTCGCAAAATTGTAAAACCCAGCTGGATCAGAGTAACTGCTGACATCATGAACGTACTCTTTTGCCGAAGATACCTCTTTTGTGGTGTCAATCATAAAAGCATTTCTGTCTAATCTTGTGGCATACACACATCAGCTGTGTGTAAAGCATCTATGTTGTTATTAAAGAAAATATTAACAAGCAGAAAGGAAACACGTAGGAAATGCGAACCGGGCAGTCCTTCCTAATTGAGCTCTCAAGCTATGCTGGTCTGAGTTCTCATCTTATTTTTTCCTGAGAGCCTCTGTCTAAGAGTGATGCTGTATCTCATCCTGGTGTTCTCTTTTCCTAAGTCTAGTGATGTCGAACTTCAGGAATCCTCAACAGATGATGGCCCCTCTATTCCAGACAGAAACCAGATGACCAATACCAGTGTGATCAGCTCATACCTGGGCTGCATTCCAGCCCTGTCTGTGCTGTGCAGAGGGTCGGTGCCATACCTCTTTGCTCTGTAATTCTAAGAAATACTGTAGATTTTGTTTGGAAGATTCTAGAAGTTATGAGATCCAGTGAAATGTTCCGATACAGTCCTCAGGACTGAGCCCTTCCAATGCGAGGGAGGAAACCAATCTCTAAATCTAATCTCTTACTTGTGAGCAGTCTGTGTTTTTATGTGCACACGTACATGCTGACGTGAGTGTAATGAACTATTCAAACTGCCGCAGTTGGCTTTCCTCACTTCGCTATGTCTTCGGTGTCTTTCCTGGCCAATAAATGCAGAGCAACATCTTCACTTAGTGTTATTATACAGTGTATGGATGTACACAGATGGACTTAATCCCTCTAGTATTCAAGTTTTGGATAATATATTCAATATTGCAAGACATTTAAAAATTTATGTTCATTATTCATTTATCGATGCCCAAATACATTCATAGGATAAACTCCTAGAACTGAAATTCCCATTTCAAAATTTATTACTACATTAAGGCTATTGATAAGGCTATTGATTAAGGCCACATTGTCCTTGAAAAAGGTTACATTAGTTTACATTTTGTACAGCAGCATGTTTGCACGTACACAACGAAATTCTGGGCAATATCATTCTTTTTAGTTTTTGATATATCTGTAGTTTTTTATGAGGTATTTTATAACTTTTATTTTTACTGTATTGGTTACTGGAGAGGTTGACTACTTGTGTCTCATTACTGATTTTGTGTGTGTTTATAAATTTTCGGTTCAATCCTTTACTTACAGTTGTTATTGTTGTTTAGCTGGCCAGGGCTGGGTTCGAACCCACCAGTCTCAGTGTATGTGGCTGGCTCCCTACCCCCTGAGCTACGGGTGCCAGCTGGGAATGCTATTGATTTTTACATATTTTGTATGTAGACATCTTATTGAACTCTCTGGATGTTTTCAAAAATAATATTGGGGGTTAATTTTCTATATTTTTAATAAGTATTTTTAAGGCACAAAATGAATAGGGCAGGAGGGAGAAAAGGGCAGATTGTATACAAACCAGAAAGGGGCCACAACAACTTACTTTTACGTCTTTTTTTTTTTTTAGAGACAGAGTCTCACTTTGTCACCTTTGGTAGAGTGCTGTGGCATCACAGCTCACAGCAACCTCTAGCTCTTGGGCTTAGGCGATTCTCTTGCCTCAGTCTCCCGAGTTGCTGGGACTACAGGCGCCCACCACAACGCCTGGCTATATCTTTTTGAATAAAATCTGTTTCTAGCAGGTCATAATGGCAAGAAATTTTGGAATAGCTTAACTGGTGGAGTTAAAACCCCCACTAAGGGCTGGGTGTGGTGGCTCGCTCCCATAATCTCAATACTTGGGGAGTTCTGAGTCAGGAGGATGACATGAGCCCAGGAGTTTGAGACCAGCTTGAACAACATAGACCCCATCTCTACAAAATAAGAATTTCAAAAAAACCCTCACCCCAGCTTATTTATCTTGAAAGCGTATCTTTTGTGAATGCAGAAATGCCCTCCATTTTATGGAGAGGATTGCAAAGATGGTAGGAATACTCATTACAGACGTGGTATAACAGCGGCTCAGTTTCTGGTGATTGAGCTTTCACCATGTGTTGGCCCTATCTTTTAACTTCTAAACCCTTTGTGGAATTAACTCATTTTGGGGAGAAACTTGTGAGGGAGGTGTTAGCATTATACTGTCCTTTTGACAGAGTGAGAACATGGCTCACTCTGTCACTCAGGCTGGAGTGCAATGGTGCAATCATAGCTTACTGCAGCTTCGAACTCTTGGGCTCAAGGATCCTTCTGTTTCAGCCTCCTGAGTTGCTGGGAGCATTTACCACCACACTAGGATAATTGTTTTTCATTATTTTAGAGATGAGAGTCTCATTACGTTGCCCAGGTTGATCTTGAATGCCTGGCCTCAAGTGATCCTCCCAGCTTGGCCTCCCAGAGTGCTAAGATTACAGGTGGGAGCTGCTGCTCAGCCCATATCAAATTCTTTTAAATGTTTTAAAGTTGTATTTATAATTTTTTTGGTGATTATTAGGCAGGGTTAAAAATTTAACATCCTTGAGTATTTTTGCATGATCATTAAAAAAGATACCATTTTTTGTGGGGTGGGGGGACGACAGAGCCATCTCTCACTTGAGCCCAAGAGTTTGATTTTGTGTGAGCTATGATGCCAGGGCACCTTTTGCCTCAGCCTCTCAGGTAGCTGGGACTGTAGGTTCCTTCCACAAAGCCCAGCTATTTTTAGAGACCAGGACTTGCTCTGGCTCAGGCTGATCTTGAACTTAAAGAGTTCAGACAGTCCACCCACTTCTGCCTCCCAGAGTGCTAGAATTACCGGTGTGGGCAACTGCACTCAACCATAAAAAGACATCTTTTCATGGGTTCTGTTTCTATCTTTTCTAACTGGCTCCTAGTAGTCTAGTGCCTCTCATTTTTATTTGCAAATAGATTGTAGGAATAGCTTAGAGACACGAATTGCGAGATGGTTAGATTAGATTTGAATAAGGAGGCAGTAATAGCCTTTGTCTTGTTGGATCTTAAAGAGATTTCTTTTTTGTTCGGGTCTAGGTTTGAACCTACCACCTCCAGCATATGGGGCTGGTGCCCTACTCCTTTGAGCCACAGGCGCTGCCCAAGAGATTTCAGTCTTCATGAGAAGATTTCATTTCTTTTTCATACTTACCTTTTAAAATTTTTTTCATGCTTTTAGTTTCCCTTTTTTCCCTCTCCTCTCTTCATTATATATTTATTTTAAAGGTGATTCTTCAACTTTTCCTTGTTTTCCATCTTAATAAAACATACAATTTTGGATTAACTGTATTAAGAAAGAAAACTCTATAGATGTAGAGACTTTGTCCAAGTCATCCTATGGCAGTGGTTCCATCTCATCTTGAAGAGCTTTGATTAGTTGTATGAGGAATGTGTTTTTGGTGGCTCTGCCTGCACTGGTTCTCTGCTTGAACTTCTGAGAGTGGGACCATTTGCTCATTGCTGTCACATAACGGGTTCCTCTGGTCCTCCTTAGTCCTGTCTCACAGGCCACCAACTAGTCTTCAGACTTGGACGTCAAACCAGTTGCTGCAAGGGCACTCAGATTTCCTGGTGTATCTCTGAGATAATCCAATATACTCTTCTTCCAGTTCTATTGTTTCTGAGTTCAAGTTAAATGGAATTTTCTTGTTAATTCATTGGCACAAAAATATAAACGATTTAAAGGAGGGGATAAATTCAACAGTTTGTTGGTTTTGAGCCTTGGTTAAGTTGTTTCACAAGTGAAACAAAAACAAATCAAAATTTGTGGGCAGCGCCTGTGGCTCAAAGGAGTAGGGCGCTGGCCCCATGTGCCAGAGGTGGCGGGTTCAAACCCGGCCCTGGCCAAAAACTGCATTAATAAATAAATAAATAACTTAGTATTAAAAAAAAAAGTCAGTCTCAAAAAAAAAAAAATTGTCCTAGGATTCAGATTGAAAAGAAACACATATCAAAATATTTCTCAGATGGTAATTGCCAACCATAACTTCAAGATTTAATTTAGAATTTTTTTTAAAATTTAGAGTATGCAAAAAAGATAACAGCTTAGGAAAAAAATTGATTTTTCATATTGAAAATCCTAGAAGAATAGTTGTAGAGTATCTTTTAAAAATCTGTTTTCTCTCACAGTTGACATCATTTACCTTAGTTAGCCATGGACATGGGAGCCTATAACAGCATGTCTTCTGTTATATTTCTTGCACAAGCAACATTTTAAAGCCCGAATTCATTAGCACTTTGCTGACCAAACACACTGTATGTAGTCCCACTTAAAGAAATTCATCTGTTCTAACAATTTACATTTCCCTCTTTGCCCACACTCCTCCAGGAAACACTAACCATCCATTAGAGCTTGTCCGAGCTTGTTAGTGATTTCTGAAGACTAAAATTAGCTTATCTGTGAGCACCTTAACGCGGTGTTACATTGCAGTTACATTGACTTTGCCATTTCTGATCTTTGGAGAACAGTTTTGCGGTACCTTTTTCCATATACATGTATGAGGAAGGATACGGGGGCCAATCCAGAGCCCACTAACTTTGCTTAAACACAGGCGTCTTCACGGCCGATACACGCATGCACATCCATGGGCAGGAATAAATCACTACATATGGTTGGCACATTTAATATAAACTTTACTTTTTTTTCTTAACAGTCACTCTTATTTAGAGAGGATTCTATAGATTTCTTCATTCTATCACCAAATATGCCAGATATTTGTAACCAAGATGGGAGGATTCAGAAAATAAGAAGATAAATAAATACATGGCATGTGTTAGGTGAGATCAATAAAGCTAGGGAGGAAAAGAAAGCAGGGAAGGCGGCCAGGGAGTGTCAGAGGTAGGGAGGTGAGGAGGAAACCCCCTTCCCTCAAGAAGAAGGTGACATATGAATAAAGATGTGAAGAGATGCAGGAGAGGGCTGTGCAGCTATGGGGCGGAAGAGTTTTCCAGGCAGAAGCACAGAGAAAACTGCTTCTATTTGAGTGACAGCAAGGGTGGACAGGGTGTCTGCATCTGGAGGGGGCAGTGCAGGAAGGGGAGGAAGTTGGGTAAGGACAGTCTCATGCACCTTTGCATGGACTTGAGTGAAAGGGAACACTTTTGAAGGATTTTGAGCCAAGAAGTGACATCATCTAATATTCTCTTTTTAAAAACATCATGGTGGTTGCTGAATTGGGAATGAACTGCTGAAAAAGGATGGGTGAGGGATGGAGGCAGAGAGACCAGGTAGGAGGCTTTTGTAACAACATAGTTGGCAGATGATGATGAGTAGGACCAGGTGCTATCATGTGTGAACTTGTTGAAGGAGGGTTGGGTAGGGAGAGAGAGGGGAGTTAGGCTGGCTTCAAGGGCTCCAGCTTGAGCAGCTTGGTGGTGTGGGGCTATTCATTGCAATGGGGAAAACTGCAAGGCAGAGGGTTAGGTGGAATATGCCATAGGAGCTCAGTTTGGGGCATGTTAAGTTTGAGGGAACTGTTGGACATGTGAAGATTTCCGGTTGGCAGTGGGATGAAAAGTCTGGAATTCTGGGGAGATACCTGAACTGGGATATAAATATGGGCATCACCTGCGTGTAAATGTGCCGAGGGGAGTGGCTGGGAGAAGGAAGTCCTGCGAATTCACTAATGCAGGAGGGAAGAAGCAGCATATGATCATGAAATATTACTGGACTGGGTGTTTGTAGGTTTCTGGGACTTTGAACAAATCTCTGTGTTTACCCTTAATTTTCTTATCTGTAGAGTCGGGGGAAGTAAACAGCCCCAGGCATCCCTTCCTGGAAGCAGGGCTCTGGTCATTTCTAAATATCAAGTCTAATGTTTGTGATTATTTGGCAGATTTTAGTTTGTCAGTGGAGAAGGTATAATACTTTCATCTCTGTTTAGTAAGATTATTTCTGAGAGCCACTGTATAATTAATCATTTTATGGGTAATGACAGATACTATTTCTGACCCTCTTCTTTCCTTTGTTCAACACAAGTTCTGATCAAAAGTACACACATACAGGCACGCACGCACGCACATGTGCACACACATATACAGACACGCAAGCACGCACATGTGCACACAGGCACGCACATGTACACACACACAGGCACACACACATGTGCACACACACATACAGACACGCATGCACGCACATGTGCACACACACAGACACACGCACATGTGAACACACATAGGCACGCACGCACATGTGCACACACACAGGCATGCATGCACATGCGTGCACATACACACAGGCACACACAGAGGCACACACGCATGCACATGTGCACACACAGGCATGCACGCACACGTGCACACACATAGGCATGCACGCACATGTGAACACACAGGCACCCACACACACACGTGCATGTGCACACACACACAAGGCACACACATGTGCACACACACACGTGCAGACAGTTGTGCATAGACCTCACAGCAGAGGAGATCCTGTCTCTTTGGTGAGAGGGGAGTCGCCTGAGTGGCTGAAGACAGTGAGTGGCAGAAATTACCCCTGGGGTTGCTTCGTTCACATGGGACCAGAAACGTTCTGCTAGGTATGTGGATTTTCCTTAAACGTTCAGGAAATCAGTCACAAATCCCTAACTCCTGTTTCAGGAATCTCAGCCCCTGGATCTTACGATCTTTCCTTGCATAGGGAACCGTGTGCTGAACCTGCACAAAGCTTTTGGTTGCAGAGCGTGACCAGTCCTGGGTCCTGCCTGTGGGAGCTAATGCGCTCCATCACCAGCTGGTGGAGGGGGACTTGTTCCCAGGGGAGAGGAACGTTCACTGCCTACTGAGTCCACATGGGCACGTCTGGGTACTTCAGGAGCGTTATCCCACTTCACTCCATCCTTTCATGCCCACATGTAGCCCAGGACTGAGGTGCAGTCACTTAAATTCCTTGCCTTAGGTCGCATCAGCAGGATTGGTAGAGGTGGAGTTGGGAGCTAGGTGTCACACAGCTCTCCAGGGCCCCAGAGCACATGTGTGTCCTGTGACACCCACTGTGTGCTGGCCAGCAGAGCTGAGTGTGGGGGAGGTGGAGTCCACCGCGGGGCATCTGCAGGGGTCCGAGCCTGCAGCTCAGCACTGTCCTCTGGTGAGTGCAGCTCTGTGTTCCCAGTGCTCAGGAGATAACTGGGCAATCTGTTATTATCCTTCAGAACATTACCAATGCTTTTTCAAATCCGCTATTAAGGTACATATTTTGCCTTCATGAGGATTTTCTGCGGATTTAATGTGTTTCCTCTCTGTCTCACAGACATGTGAGGATTATGTAGCCAGCAATCCAGGAATGACAGAGAAATCTCAAAAGCCCACTCTGAAGATATTCAGATACATGTAAAACTAGCACATTTCTGCTTTCTGTCTGTTACAGTTGAGTAAGGGTTAAAGCGGACACAGAACAGTGTTTTATAAAGTATCCCACACGTGTTCAAGTACTGCTGTTGTGACTGAGTCAACCCCCTTAGAATTAGATAACTTTTTATTGTTAAAATCCAGGGCATTTATTTTTCTAATTTCAATCCCTGAGGTAATAATTGCAGTTCCACTTTTTCTTGATCAGCAAACTTGATATAAAAAGAATGATTTGTTTTCCTTCATATATTAATTTTTTTCTGGTGTGCTGAGATGAGTTGAAAAAGTCTTTTTACAGTTGAGACAGATTTCCACATAGTTCTCTCTCTCTCTTTTTTATTTTTCTTAACTCAAGGGACCTAAGTTCCAGAAATATTTCCCATGAGAATGGCTTTCTGAAGCCAAGGCAAATACCCAGTGTCCCTCTAATTATTTATTTGCCACATGGGTCATTTGTCCTTCCCTGTTAACTGCCAGTTTTTGTCTTCTTCTTTATGGTAAGATTCTTAGTCTCTTGTTACCTGAGCTTATGCTTTCAGTTCCAAATATGAAGTGTTAATCTTGTCTTTGGCTTAGAGAATCCCAAGACGCCAGAAACATGCATTCATCCCTCCCCTGCTTTTTTCTTTTTCATGGTCCTCTGTGACTATCATTTCTAAGCACAAGTTGTAAAGTTGCCAGGCTGGTTCTCTTTTTAACACTCCAGTGATTTCCATTCTTTATTTTTTGTCCAGGACAACAGTATTTGCCATCTACAGCTTCATCCTTAGCATATCTACTTCTGTTTCAAGTCTACATGGAAATTTTTAGCACTTCTAAGCCTTCATAAATCCTTGCTAATAATCCCTTTGGGGAGAAGATATAAACATGTTCTTGTTTTTGTTTTTTATTTTTTTAGTATAATAAACTTTTACATCTTCTCCCTGTTAACCAAGCTTCTATCCAGAGGTTATAGTATATCAATATGATTCCTAATTAAAAAGTTTTGAAAATTAGCCCAAAGCAGAGATTTTTCTCCTAAGAGTATTTTTTATTATACCCAGAAGTCATGCTAGAAGGAAATACTTTTCCCTTGTACTGATTAGAACTCATTCATATGTTTTGTCATGTTTCTTAAATTCTGTTTGGCTTTATCCTGGCCTTTCTTTCCTTTATAGGAGATTAATCCAGCAATTTTGTTACTTTGTTTTTTATTGAACATTTAACATTAAAATCTGTTTTACTGTAGTTGTAAATTTTTCATGGAAGCTATTCATTTTAGATAGTGGCTTTTCTAGGCAAAGGGGGACTCTCCTGCCTACCATCAGCATAGTAAGTCAAGCTGACATTGCATCTGAATCTTTGAATGTGCCCAAGTGACTGCCTGGCGTGTAGTACTTTATGGTCTATGAGGAACGTAGATACAGCCATAGATAAAAGGTGAACTAACATGAGAAAACCCTGTTACAGCTCCAAACACATTAAATGCCAGGTAAAATATGACAGAAATTTTCTCAAAAGTGCATAGTTGAGCTCAAAACAAATCAAAGGAAATCTTTAGATGCCAGGGGAGAGGAAGAACCCAAAGACGTGATAGTAGAAAGAATGGAAGCTAAAGAAGCCTGCAGTGGCATCTGAACCTGACATGCCTTAGGAGATGAGATTTCTAACATCAGAATCAAGGCTTCAGGCCCCTACACATGAAAGAGAAATGGATCTGAGCTCTCAGAGCAAGGGCTGAAACTGGGAGGGGGATTTCTTCATGAGTACCAGAAAAATCTCTGCCCATCAAATTTGCCATGTGACACGGAAGTAGGCTTTTTGTTCTAATTCTTGGGCAGAATAAAAGGTGACCTGAGAGAAACAAAAACCAGAGTGTTTTACACGTCGGTGGGAGCCTTCACGTGCACCACTTACCATCAGAAACCAGAACCAAGAAAGTGAGAATAGCAACACTACTATATCTAGCCCGCATTCTAGGGTGCAGTAGAGAAGCAGATACAGTATTCAAAGGCGTAATAGCAGAGCATTTGAGAAAGTCCTAGGATTGAAAATAACATTGAGTAGGATTAGTTTGGATGGTATAGGATCAAAAGAAATTACCAAGTCACAGCCATTCCTCTGCCACTGGAGAAAATAGCCTTAAGTTCTGGTGGGAAAAGATTTTTTTTTAAATTTATTATTATTTTTTTTTTTTAGAGACAGCATTTCACTTTGTCACCCTCGGTAGAGTGCTGTGGCATCACAGCTCACAGCAACCTCCAGCTCTTGGGCTTAGGTGATTCTCCTGCGTCAGCCTCCCAAGTAGCTGGGACCACAGGTGCCCACCACAGTGCCCAGCTATTTTTTTGTTGCAATTGTCATTGCTATTTAGCAGGCCCGGGCCGGGCTTGAACCCGCCAATTTCGGTGTATGTGGCCAGTACCCTACTCACTGAGCTACAGGTGCCAAGCCAGAAAAGATTTTATTTTTACTCATTTTTAATTTCTAGAGGAAGGGATTCAAAGCCTGCAGGGAAATGTATTAAAATATCTCTTAGGAATGCCATAGATCATAAGAAAATTTTGAGCTGAAAAAAATTTTGTATGTCATTGAATCTACTTCTGTGTTACAGAATATTAAACTGAGGTCCAGAGAAAGTAGTTGTGTGACTCAATGTGTCATGAGTAGGCACAGCTAAGGCTGGAACCCCAGCTTCCTGCTTAATGGTTATTTGTTTAAGAATGAATAAATAATGTGTCAGTTGAAAAATGTAAGTAATTGATTCCCATTGTATCTAGCTGTGAGGTCTGAACACAAGGTTTGAGCTCTTAATAGATGGGCTCTTGATATCCTTTGGCCTCTGGCCTTTGGCTTTCCTCTTAGCTAAAACCTTTATGTTTTTTTGTTTGTTTTTTTTGATTTGCTAATTGAGCCTCTTTAAATTTCTTTCTTTCTTTTTTTTTTTTTTGTGGCAGTTCAGCTGGGGCCACGTTTGAACCCACCACCCTCGGTATATGGGGCCGGCGCCCTACTGACTGAGCAACAGGCGCCGCCCTAAATTTCTATTCTATGGCTTTGAACAAGTGTGGTGGCTCATGCATATAATCCCAGTGCTAAGGGGATTGTGGCCAAGATTTGAGGCCAGGAGTTTTAGACCAGCCTGGGCAACATAGTGAGACCTCGTCTCTGCAAAAAATAAAAAAAAAATAGCTCACCGTGATGGTATGTGTCGGTAGTCTCACTACTTGGGTGGCTGAGACAGAAGGGTTACTTGAGCCCAAGAGGGTCAAGGGTTCAGTGAGCTATGGTCATGTCACTGCACCTGGGTGACAGAGCAAAACACTGTCTCTAAATTTTTTTAAAAAAAATTACTATACTTAAAAAAATCAGCATAAAAAATAAATGGCAACATTTACTCCTGTCTCTGTGCTTCGAAGTGTTGAAGATTTAGGTTGTATCCAGATTAATAATTCCTCATATTTTCTGCTATGGCTTACTAGAACACAAAATCAGATCTTGCCTGTCCAGATTTAAATACTCTGTGAAAGGTTCTGTACCCAAAGGTAAAAATCATTCCAACGCACAAGGCGAAAGGAAAGCGGAGATCCAATTTGTGCAATCAGAGTAGCTTTTATTCCACCTGAAGTGCAGGTGGGGGAAGATTCCTGACTAGGGAGAAATCCACACATGGGCTATGGGGGACGGGGATTTATGCGGTTAGGGCAGCCAAGATTGGTCTTTCCATAGCTTTACCTGGGCGTGTTAGGTGGGACAGGGTTAGGGAGGCCTGGATTGGTCTGTTCTCTATTTCCTGGGAGGGACATGCTTCCCAGGAAAGGGGTCGGTAACCTGATTCTATCACTTTGGTTTTTTTTAATTTTTTTTAGAGACTGAGTCTTATTTTATGGCCCTTGGTAGAGTGCCGTGGCATCACACAGCTCACAGCGACCTCCAACTCATGGGCTTAAGCGATTGTCTTGCTTCAGCCTCCGGAGTAGCTGGGACTACAGGTGCCTGCCACAATGCCCGGCTATTTTTTTGTTGCAGTTCGGCGGGGCTGGGTTTGAACTGGTCACCCTCGGTATATGGGGCCAGTGCTTTACCGACTGAGCCACAGCTGCTGCCCGATTCTATCACTTTGACAATCTAATTATAACATTTGTTTATAGTATGTTAATTTTATGTCTGAATTTACGTCTTATAATGTCCATGTTGAACTTGGTCTCAAGAGAATTTTGGAATTCTAGTATCTCAAGTCTATTTCATTCTGTATCACTATTGCTAAAACCTTAATTCAAATGGCTTACAATTGAGAAATGATTACCAGTGAATGACAAGGCAAGACATATGAAGAAAAGCTATTGAAGTCTTTTCCCATTAAAGGGAAATGGGAATAAATAACTCATGCATACCCACACACACAAACACAATCACAATATACCCTCGTTCACACACATACTCTCTATTTCACGCCATTCTCTTCTAAAGTGTTTGATTAGGAGACTCTCCCCACAGCATACTTGGCATCTGTACTTAATAATTAGAAGAGATAGAAGCAAGATGCAGGTTACGTAAGGCCATAAATTTTATAATTTATTTTTTACCAAAACAAATTCATTATAACTACTAGTTGATTACATCACCATTTGGGTTAAATTGGCATATTTAATACACATTCTACCAAACTCTCTTTGTGTATTATATATACCCGTATATGTGTCCCCTAACCAGGGCCTAAAAAAATATTAGCACTGCCAAAATATAATTTGTTAAGAGCACATTGTAACTGCTTTGAGTGAAGCTGTAGAGAAAACTGAGTGTTGCTAGTGATTGAATCATATTATCTTAGTTGCCCTGAGTCCTTAAGATGTTTCGTGGCAAAGAGTACAACAAGCTGTGCATGTGGACGCAAAACCAGGTAAGGAATGACAGCCCTTCCACTTATTGTTGTGAGTTTTAGGCAGGGCAGTAGTTTAGCTTTTTCAATAATCTGCAGTAAATATGGATTCAGGATACTTTCAAGAGTTTATCTTCCTTGGGAAGCCTTTCTTGCCCTGATTTTTTTCCCCTATGGTGCTGATCTTGGAGCGGAGATCTCTTTGAAGTCAGCAGGAATCTTGACACTTGAGTCACCAAACAGCATGAGAAAAAGAAAGGGAGGAACCAGGCATTGGTGGGAAGTTCCCATCAGAAGGCACATTGGTAGGTGAATGCAGGGGTGGCTGTCACATTATAATGGAGTATAACATCATCTAACAAGGACAGAATGAAGGAAATACCTTTTAATAAGGCCAGAGCCCATTTCCATGTTAAAATATCATTTTTCCTGTTAGGAAAGATAGAATTAAGAACAAAAAGCAAAAGGCATTTTATGAGACTATTTTTTCATCTTTCTGTGAATGTTAGACAATACTTATAGTGCTGCTCAGTATCCTCATGTTTAAACAGTATAATGATTTAAAAAATAATTTTCTGACTTTTGAATATAAACAGGTCTATAAATGGGTTTTTAGTGAATATCTCCTTAATCTTTTATATGGGAAAGAGACTATTTGAAGTCTCCATTTACTTAATATGGGTTTATACATTTGGGGTCATTTCCAGTGACATATTTCAAGACCCCAGAGACTTTCTTACAGTATCGTATTTACTGAGAGGGAGAGAGAGAGGATTTAAATTAAGGTTTAAAGCAAGGTTTATATAATGCATCAGGAGGAATGTAGATTAGTTGGAAGTTGAAAATGAAAGTTGTGAACTAATGATTAAGTACCAAAAATATAACACTTTAAAATCAATGCAAGAAACAAATATTTTAAATAAATTCATTTCAAATGAATATTGTACAGTGTATCTGCGAAGTCAACACTCGTAGAGAGTGGTATGTGGCATGTAGCCGACATACTGTCATTTTCCAGTTTCCTGACTTAATAGAATGAAGGGCGAGGTGAAGAATCAGACTTCAGGCTCTCACTGATTCTTGTGCTCTCCCCTTCTTGCCTTAAGGTTCACCAAATAATTAACAAACAAAATCAAAACAAAATGGAACAAAGACAAAACCACTAGCTTTAAACAAACCCTAAAAAGCAGTACGTATCAATAGTGCATAGCCTAAATTATCTTGGGGGGACTAACTTGGCAAGTGTCATAATGAAAAGATGTTTGCCTTCTCAAATAAGAACTGATATCTGAATATAAGTCCATTAGATTTTTATTTCATTTTAATTTTATTATTATACTTCTAGACATGATCACGGCTCACTGCAACCTAAAACTCCTGGGCTCAAGGGATCCTTCCACCTTAGCCTCCCTAGTAGCTATGACTACAGGTTCATGCCACCAGGCTGGGCTAATTTTTTTTTTAATTTTTGTAGGGATTAAGTCTTACTGTGTTCCCTGGGCTGGTCTGGAACTCCTGGCCTCCAGAGGTCCTTTTGCCTTGTGGGATTACAGGTGTGAGCCACCCAACCAGCCACCATTAGACTTTTAAATTTAGGGGCTCAAAAGTGAAGGAAAGCATAGAAATAAATGATTATAAGAGTTAATTCGTGTATACACAAATGACATAGTGAAAATATTTTCATGGCAAGGGATGTTGGAAGATTTGATAAGAAAAGTTTAGGCTCACTCAACTGCATTGAATCATGGAATGTTAGACTGAAAGGAAGATCTCCTTAAAGCATATGACTATAGAAAAAATTGAGATGAACATAACTCCCACCTAGCTAAGTGTGTTTTATTAGGACTACGATTTGGTGATAGGTGCAGTATCCAAAGTAGTCATTACATAATGACAATTATAAAACTTAAAGAACATGGTATTTATTTCCCTTCAAAATATCATGCTTATTGTCTTTTAATTATCTCCTCCTATTTTTGTTCACATGTAATTCAAAGGCAATATGAATATGTTATTTGTTTGTAATTAAATGTACTAAACTGTTAACAACTTACAAACTGGTTAGTGCAAATAGTGTCAGATTTCTAGTAAAGCTAATTGCTGGTAAACTTGAGGGAGGACTGGGAAACCTATTGATTTTTTTTAAAAAGCAAAAAAAAGCAATTATAATGACAAAGCACTGAGATCTTTTTATGCTGCATTGCATTTCAGTGTTATTTATACAAATCTTATTTTCAGTAGTGTGTCAGTAGTCTTTTTAATACAGAAAGGGGCATAAATTATCATGGCATTATCCAATGTAGGAAGGGAAATGTCTTCATGAAAACTGACCTTTAAGAGCCAAAGTTATGTGTTAAAAAAAAATAGAAAAGATTCAGAATGTTCTTCTGATAGTAGATGGCACTAGGAAATATATTTAGATAACTAAAGTGGATGTTAAAATCACTTAGTAATATTTGATTGATGCCTGAAATGTTTTCTATTTATCTTAAGTTTATATGTTTGCATAAATATGGGCAAACTCTCAGGAGCCACTTTAAAAATCGTATCTATATTTAGTGTTTAATATGCCTTTTTGATATTAATATGGCTGAATTTCTCATCTTAGTGTATCATGAATTATTTATCATGGATTAATTTATTAGTAGATTTACTTCTATATTAATATATTTCTTGGAATTTATTTTAGGATATAGTATATTTTACAGAATCTCATTCAATTATAATATTAATTATTATAAATTTGACTATTCTAGAGAATATGTACAATGGTCTGAATGTTTGTATCCCCCTAAAATTCATATATTGAAATCCTAATCCCCAAGGTCATTGTATTGGGAGATGGGGGCCTTTGGGATGTGATTAGGTCATAATGATCTCTCATGTATGAGATTAGTGTCCTTGTAAAAGTGACTCCACAGAGCTAGCTAACCTTTCTACCATGCGAGGATACACCAAGAAGATCCCATCTAGGAACCAAGAAACAGGTCTCCATTGGACACTGAAGCTGCCAGAGCCTTGATCTTGAACTTTCCAGCCTCCAGGATTGTGAGAAATGAATTTCTATTGTTTTTGAAGTACCCTGCTTGTGGTATTTTGTTACAATAACCTGGAATAGACTAACATGGTTTCCTTTAAGATACATATGCTAAAACTTTATATGAGTTGCCTTATTTTGTATTTTGCCACAAAAGTATGAATTCAGTCCACTGAACTTAATGATTATAATGGTTATGGGCATTAGAAGCACTAAGCATTAATGCTGGTAGACATCCTGGTTGATGCCTTTGTATGTCTGTTCTGAATTTGCTTTACTGGAGAAAAAGTAGTTATTCATCTGATGAAAATTATATTTTATACTTATTGTTTGTTGTAGTTTTGATAATACACAGAAATTAGTTTATTTTGAAAGAGGAAAAAGGTCATTTCATGCTAAAAATCTTTGTTAATGTGAAAAGGTTATAAATTTCAGAGGACCAAGTGCCATTGCTACTATAACTCTCTAAAGTATCATTGACATTGTAAGATGTAACTTTTCATAATAAATAACATATGATAATTTCTCATGTCAATGTACTGCATGCACCAGAGTCAAATTGCAGCCGTACTGGAAAAATACAATTTTTATATTTTACAAATGGAATATTTCTTTCGTGGCACACAATGTTTTACTACGTCACTACATTCATTGGCTGGGCCTGCTGTAACAAGGCATTATAAACTGGATTGCTTAAAACCCAGAATTTATTGTCTCCCAGCTCTGGAGGCTAGATGTCCAAAATCCCGGGGCAGGTTTGATCCCTTCTGAGGGCTGTGAGAGCATGATCTGTTCCAGGCCTCTCTCCTTGCCTGGTGGATGCCTGTCTTTTCCATGTTTGTTCATATCGAATTCCTTCCACACATGTCTATCTCTGTGTTCAGATTTTCCCTTTTTTTAAGGATACCAGATTTACTTTTACTTTATTACCCTTGAAAAGACCCTATCTCCAGGTAACATTACATTTTGAAACATTGGGTTTAGGACTTCAACATCCAAATTTTGGGGAAGACCCCACAGTTCAACCCATAGTAGTTAACCATTGTTTAGTATATGATGCCCAAAGGTATTTCCTTGCTACATACAGTTAAAGGAACTGAATATGTTGTAAGATATAATGAATCACAGTTAATTTCCTTGAGATTTCTAAATGATAGAGGATATGTAAGAATAAAATGTTATGGCTAGTATTGAATTTTTAAATGCCAACGTTAGTTTTAAACTGCCTGAGAGGACTTGGAATGGTTTGATTCATTTGCAGGGAGATTATTCTATCGCCATAGCTAGTGTTTAGAAGATTTACTAGACCAACATGCAAGCACTAATATTTTGTATTAACTAAAATGACTTTGGCAGACCACTTAACATTTGTCTAGGGGAATTCATGAAAGCCAGATTTTTAGTAAGCCTCTACAAATCATCATAGATGAAAGGCAATCACATCACACAAGCACTTACTTTTGTTTATCATGAATGTTTGTTGCCTCTGAGATAAATGTGTTGAGAATTTTATCCAAAGCTTAATGCATTAGAATCATATTTTCCTCTAACATACAGATCACTGTAGATTCCATAAGCAGAATTCTAAGAAATATATATTAATTCTGTTGTTATTCAGTTGTAAGACATACTGGATTGTAATAATTTCAAGAGACTAGAAGCACTAGCATTAAATATTAAACATTTAAATGAGGAAGTACTGATTAATTCATAATATTCTGAGCAGCTCATGAATGTTTAATACTCATATCTTGCCTTGATTGGACATTATTTAACTGAAGCCATGGTCACTGTAGAACTGCTTAGTTACTATTTTTAATTGCAGGTTCACTTTACAAAATGACTAATTTTACTTTAAGTAAATATGATTTTGAATTTCCCACCACTTTCTATTCACTGTTTCATAAGCTAGAACAGAATGAAAAATTACAGGTTAACAATAACTGTTAACATTTAAACTATAATTAGCTTTAAAGGTGATGGTTGAGATTAAATTTGTGTCGTAAATAAACTGTAAGTACCTGAGTGGTGACTGTACATTGATTTTAATTTTTAGGTGATCTGTAGATATGACTCAACCCTATTATGTGCTCAGCCCTGGGGAAACAGCAGCAGTGAACAAGGCATCTCAGTGCTTCGTGAAGCTTAGGAGGGATTTAGAGACTGAACAAGTAATTACAGTCATGAATCACTTGGTGAGGGGGATCACTTTCTTGTTCTGAGAAATTCATCATTAGGCAATTTCGTCATTGTGTACACACCTAATAGAGTGTAGTGTCCTTATACACAGTAGGTGTCCTTACTGCTCCCAGGCTGCAAACCTGTAGAGCATGTTACCATGTTACACAGTGGTGTTTGTGTATCTAAACCTAGCTTAACTTAGATAAGGTACAGTCAAAAGACAGAATTATTATCTATGTCACCTGTCATATGTGCACTCCGTCACTGACTACAACATCATTGTATGGCACGTAACTGTACTCAAATAATTACTTAATTACAATACAGTAAGTGTTAAGCAGGAAAAGTGTGAGATTTTGTGAGAACATTTGATGGAATTTGTAATCTGATCAGAGGGGTTAGGGAAAGCTTTATTGAGGGAACACAGTTATGATGTGGCTCATAAGCAGTGACTGAGCACCAGCAGAGGGGCTGGAAGGAGGAGCTTCTCTGCAGAGAGGACCATCCACCTTAAGGACCATCAGTCTTTGGAGGGGAGGACACTGAACCCAGTTTAAAGTCCAAACTAGTATTACAGATGAGAATTGGTTTTCTTTAGAGATCGAATTGGTTTTCTTTAGAGATCAGGATTAGCTGTTGGGGAATATGTCCGGGAGGCCTAGAGAACCAGAAGCATGATCTCAGTTTGTGATAACTGACTTCCTTAATTTTGGTCAACTTTTGTTGTACTTAATTCTCTGGTGGGCTGGTGGAGTTAGTTCTCAGGCACATATTCTCCCAGAATTTGCACGTCTTCACTTGAATGTGGCCTCAAGAAGTTCTCGTTAAATTTCCATTGTTGTACCACTAACCATCTCTGTGACTTCCTTTTCATTAAATCTCAAGCACAAGGCTTTACGTTGCTGTTCTAACTGGCTGATGGTCAGGATGGAAATGTTTTTCTGGCTCAAGACAGCTGTCACAATTTTAATCCAATTGTGTCCCATCTTATCTCCACCTTGATATCCACCGCTCTTGCATCCATATGACCAAGGCTATACCTACCTTCTTTGGATGAAGAGCGTAGCTTTTCTCTTTTGAGAAGGAAAACTAGAATTGCAATGATATGATTTAGTTCTTCTTTTCCTATCCCATATTATGTATTGTGTTCAGTTTAGGAGAAAGTCATTATTGTCAATAAATCATATTATGTGTACAGTTACTACCGACCAAGTCTTCACAGTGACATTGAAAAATGTAAATATGTTTCCTTAAGTTTTGATTCTTGAAACAGTCCTCCTTCCCAATTCTGTTAATTAAGAGACAAACCAGTGGTTCTCCAACTTTAGCGCTTTTAAGAATTATTTGGTATATTTATTAAACAAGCAGTCTCTCTAGGTCTCTCTCTGTAGGTTTTCCTTCTGCCACTCCCCGTATCCTGCCTGGAAATTCTGTTTCTTAGATGTTTGGTTGGGGTTGAAAATCTGCATTACTACTAAGTCCTCGAAGTGGTTTCTACACAGGTTGTATTCTGTAGACTGCATTTGGGAATCATTGAGTTAAGAAATGTGTCTCTCGTTCAACTAAGTGAAACAGGTGAGGCAAACAAAGACAAATACCACACCATCCGATTTATGTGGGGGCTCCAGGAGAGTAGAACTCTAGAAAAGAAGGGTAGAGTGGTGGTTTCCAGGGACTGGGTGGGGACGGAGGAGCGGGAGAGTTGTTGGTTAAGGATACAAAATTCCAGTTAGGAGAAAGAAATTCCGGAAATCTATTCTATGGCATGGTGACTGTTAATAATAATGTTTCGCAGGCTTGAAAATTACAAAGATAGTAGATCTTAAATGTTCTTACCACATATGAAACAATGGGGTCTGAGGTGATGGATATGTGAATAAAAGAAAAAGAAACATGTCTCTTAATTTATTGTTGCAGGCATAAATTTAGTCTTTGCTTTTGAAAATAGCAAAGCATGTAAGCTTAGCATATTTTTGTAAAGTAATATAATAAATATAATGATATAATATATAAACTATTAAATTGTATAATATAATAAATATGGAAATAAATATAATAAATTGTATAAATATACAATATAATAAATTATATTTTTAACCTTTATGCTATTTGAGTAAAATACTTCAATATTAGTGATCATATATTTATTGCCATATAAGTATATATAATTATTATGTAATAATATACTGATCATATACTATTTTAAAATTAGTATGTCCACAAATCGCTTTACTTAAAGAGATTTTGCTACCTGGAAAGTTGTCTCTTTTTCTTCCAGTGGTCTAAAGTTCTGCAGATCCCTAAAACAATCTGATGGTGTCATCAGTAGACTCATAGCCTGATTTATAATTTTTAGTTTTAAAGAAGTCAGAAGTTCTTTGATTACCAGAGAAGTAGTAGACAAATATCCTTTGGTTAAATGTTATAGTTATATATATACCTGGAATAAAATGTTGACATCAGAGATTTCTAGATAAAAGTGTTTCAAGTGATTTTATCTTTTTTCTAAAACATTACATTTTTTTTCAAAATTTTAAAATGAGTAAGCATTACCTTTACAATCAGAAAAATGTAATTTAGTTTCAATAATTGAAAAATAATTCCCATTTGGCTAGGTGTGGTTGGAGAAAGATATTAAAAATAATCAATAAAATCAAATGAAAATAAAATGAATTATCCTTCATGCATCTTTCTTACTAGATTATAGGTTATTTTAGGGCAAGAAATATAACTTGTTGTGCTCTGGGCTTAAAACAACATCTTATACATATGTTGGTCCATAGTAAATATTTATTGGCTTTAACATAAATTTATGTATTCATTCAAAGAACATTTTGAGCAACCAGAAATAGGTTCTCAAATATTATACAGTTACCACAACAGATAACATGCAGTCCTTGTTATCACATAACTCATAATTGTATAGGGAACATCTGAGAAAAACATGGGCAGTTTTTATGGATGACATCTTATTAATATATTAATAAGTGCCAGTGAGTTTCACAGTGTAAATAAGTGTGAATAAAAACAAAGAAATCAGCTCTCGTTGGGAGTTTGACTGAAGGGGAAAAAGCCAGTGTCTTTTAAAAGGAAGAAAATAGCTTGAATTCTTCTATGCCTTTTGGACAATCTTGACAACCTGCGTTTGTCTTCATAAGCTCCAGTTTGTCTAAAAACATTTTACCTACCACTTAGAGGAAACCCAGGAGGGTCTGGGATTTATGATCAGAGTAAGTGTAGTAGAAACTTCAGTACATCTTCTTTTTTTTTCAGCTGTTAGGACACTCACTGAAGGTGAGAGTTATGAAAGTCTGATCTCTTCTGAGGGGATAGTATGTCCTAGGCAAATTGTACCAGTCTAGTTTTGGCCTGGTGGTGTGAGAGAAGGAAGGGAAGGGGAGGTGCCCAAGGCAGGTAATACCATTGAGGGAGGAAGATTTGGATTTTGAATGTTTATTGAGTAGTAGCTAACCTCAATGCATTCTTGACCTTTGGAAGTAGAAGTTATTATTAATTTACAGTGAAGTTGCCAGGCTCGGGTTGAATCCAAAATGTCCTTCAAAGTGTTAGATAATAGGCAAAGCTTAGTAAAGGAAGGAAATGGTACCTACAGCTGATAGCCTATGAATTTACTTCATCAACAAAATCAACTGTGGAAATTTTTGGTTTCTGTATTTCTTCTAGGAATCTGTTATCTAATGCATCACCCACGCAGCTACCTCCAAATGAAGCGATTTCATTGAATCTGGAGGCAAATGAAGGCAGTTTGCCTGTCTTTAAGGTTTCAGATATGCTTGTCTTTTCAGGGATCAGATGGGAAGTGTATGCCTCAGGAAGCTCCAATGCTGTTCCAGGAAATCTGTGGGGTGCTGTGAGGAATGAGAGGTGCCACTGTGGAAATTATGGCAGCTGCTGGTCAGCAGAGGCAGTTGTGGGGCATGGGGGTTGGTACTGTAGTATGGTAGTCCCTCTAAATTTTTAGTGATTGCTTGCAATAACCTCATTCTCAATAAGAATTTAAATCCTATTCAATGGTAATTTTAATAACAAATCTAACAGTTTGAGCACAAGTACCAGAAATTATTCTAAAAATTTTATATATATCATCTAATTTAATTCTTAAATCATGGTAGTCCCAGTTGACCTTCTTTAGAAACTCAAAGAGGTCATATAGCCCCAGACAACCCAACCAGTAAGTAGTGAAGCTGTGTGTCTGTTCTCAAGATAGGCCTTCTTCCGACCTGAGTTATATGGGTTACCAAGGCAAGTGCTGGGGAGATTCACATTTATTTTGTCCATATTTCTCTCCATTTGTTTGGATTGGGCATATGTATGAAATACTATAAATCAACCTTTAACCAAGTGCCCTATTGATGTATGTCATGGATATAGAAAAATAGCAAGTAGCTTAAGCGTATAGCTTGTTGAATTTTCACAAGCTAAACAGATCTATATAACCGTCACCCACACCAACAGCAACAACATTTATAAAGCAACATTCGTGAATATACTTTTAAACAAAATTGGATCCTACTGTAACAAGAGTTTAGCCTCCTACTTTTTCCATTTAACATTTTGTTGTCAAATATTTCCAATGTTAATACACATTATTCAAAAAGCGAGCTTTTTAATGGCTGCATGATAGATGTTCACATGGGTGTATAATAATTTATTTAATGATTCTTTGGATATTGAACATTTAGGCTACTCTAGTTTTTCGACATTGTAAATAGCAGTTTATAGTATTGACCATAAATATTGGGTTGTATCTTTGATTATTTCCTTAGGATACAGTTCTAGAATTACTGTAGTAATTGTAATTACTAGATCAAATAGCATGACTATCTTAATGCTCTTGACACATATAGAGAAATTATCCCACAGAATGGTTACACCAAGCGACCAGTGTTCACGGGTGCTCCTATTCCAATACTGAATCTTCTCCTCACGTGGGAATGGTGAGGATGTCTGTGTTTGTTTTTGCCTTTTTAACAGAAAGTAATTACTGTCTGAGTACTGTTTGGGTTTTATCAGTGAGGTTAATATGTTTTCATATGTTTATTGGACATGTTACTGTATTTTCTATACTTTATATATAGAAAATATATACAAGATTATTCATTACTTATTCTTAGTTTCTTTGGGAGATAAAAGCTTATTGGACAGAGATCCAGGCTTCATAAATCTTTAGGAGAGAGGCTGAGGTGGGGCAATCACTTGAAGCCAGAGTTTAAGACCAGACTGAGCAAGAGCAAGACCGTAGCTTTACAAAAGAATGGAAAAATTAACTGGATGTGGGGCATGTGCCGATAATCCTAGCTACTCAGGAGGCTGAGGCATAAGGCTTGCTTAAGCCCAGGAATTTGAGGAGGCTGTGAACTATGATGATGCCACTGCACTGTAGCCTGGGCAATAGAGTGAGACCCTGTCTTAAAAAGAAAAAAAATTAGAAGAATCTCTTATGTAGCTCCTAAAGTCATAGGAAAGTAATGGAATAACTTTCCCCTTCATGATCCCCTTTTCAAAGCGTCCATATAACTATTTTCGAGAAAGGTATGTGTCCACTTCCAAAAACTGCTCTAGAAAGATGTGTATGACAAGTGAGTCTTAAATGGTATGTTTACTTAAAAGCCATTTTATACTGTTGCCTTGCAATTGCCTGTGGACTTATATGGTAACTCACTTCTTCAATAGTCTCAGACTACTGTTCCTATATTAAAGAAACTATATTAGAAGGCAATATGTATTTGAATAAGTGAAACAGCATATTTAGGTAATTTGGTTATGATTACTAATTTGGACATCCCTATTTATAATATTCCTTATTTGTAGAAAAAGATTGGACTAGGTTTTAGATCGCTTTTTACCTTTTGAGACATATGAATTTGAAATTTAAGGATTATTGTAAACAAAATTAGAATGAAAATGATACACATCAAAGGGTAATTAGTTGACTATTCAGTACGTGGAAACATTTTGATATTAAGGTTGTCTTTAGGCTTTAAAGGTATATTCAATTTTAAAAACATTTGGGAAACATAGAATATAGGAAGATTTAATAATTTCAGGAGCTAAGGTTTTACTAAAGTAACTTTTACATGAGGGGAATGGAAATTTAATAAAATAAAGAAGAATTTATTCAGAGAAGTAAGAGTTAGTGAAAATAGGGCAGGTGGTCTGTTGCTGTGTGTATCTTCATTTACCTCTGGTTCCGTCCCGAGCCTCATTACTGAGATGAGGCTGCCAGAACTGGCAGATTGTGCCATCTCTTATGTAATGGGGACCAACAACCTGTAGTTCTGAGCCTATTAAGATGAGGCTGTTTTAATACATGTGTTTTAATCTCTGTTAGAATTCTGATCTCCAGATGTTATACGCATTAAGCTATCCTTTCCTCTTTTATAAGTAAATTCACCGGAATATTTTCTATACTTGAGAGCACTTGGATGCTATCTCTGAGCTTTACCTTTTTAGTATTGTTTGCTATACAATTTGATGTCAACTAAATTCAGTCCCCCTCTATCATTCCATAAGCAACTTTTTCCTATGTAATAAAGGCATAGATTATTTTTACATTTGGAAGAGACCTTAGCGATCATACCATCCTTTAGATCTTCAAATCCACGTGCCTTCTAGAACAAACAATAACTATGTGACGTTATTCGGGCTAGGGATGTGATGGTGTCTGCGCAGACTGCCACAATAAACCTCACTTAAAGGCATTAACTTCAAAAGTTTGTTCACACATGTGCTGTCCTAATAAAACGTGTCCTGTCTGTGGGCCACATTTGGCCTGTAGGCGTCTGAATTTCAATCTCTGTAGTCTTCTCGTTTTAAAAATAACCTAATCTTCCTAGTACACTTCCTGTGAACAGGGATTAGAGATCAGGTTTTCTGACTTCCAGTTAATTCGTTTAATATCTGTTGAGAGCCCACTTCCATCAGATATTTTCATATATTTACTTCATTTACTATGTACATGCCACCTACTTACAAAAGCATATTTCAGGCTAAAGACAATTAAGTGCACACACTGACCTATCCATAAGGAGGATAAAATAAAGATGGGATGCTAACTTGTTGACATTAGTTGGTTCACAGATACCCTTGGCAATAGTTCAAAGTAAGAATATAGATGTAAACTGAAAGAACATATGGACAGGGAAGGCTTAGCTGCCTGCCACAGTGGCAGAAGAAATAGAATTTTACCAGGCAGAGGTGAGTATGTACATTGGAACGTTCTCAGGAAACGAAATAGCTGGTATATAGGTTCTGTGATTTGGTAGAGAGAAGGTAAATGTGGCTAGAACAGACAGGGCAAGATGAAGCTGAGCAATCAAGAGTGTGGGGGCCATTTTTTAAGGATTTTTGTCCTATATCCAAAGAATGCAGAGATGCTGAGGAGAGATTTTAGCCTGGGAGTATGAGTGGGGAAGGAGGGTCCTATGATCAGATCTGCCTTTTGCAAAGACCACTCAGACTATGTAGGGAAGCAGACTAGAGTGAATGCTGAAAGACCAGGTAAGAAGCCAGGGAAGCAATTTATGCAAGATAGAAGCTTGGAATGGAACTTGAGATACGGACAAACATCAAATATATTTAAGAGATAAAATTGGCAGTATTAGGAATGGATGTGGCTGGGAGTTGGGACAGTGACAGAGATTAAAGATGATTTCAATCCTTGGATTTTGCATTTGTTTGGATGGCTGTGCAATTTAGGGAGGTGGGGAGCACTGAGAAAGGATCAGATTGGGGGTAGGGGAATGGAGAGTTTTCATGCCTCATGCAGTCAGGGGCACAGTCTTATTCACAGATGTCTTTGAGCCTGGTACACAGTGGGTACTCCATAAATGTGACAGTGCCTGGTACACAGTGGGTACTCAACAAATGTTGGTTATCTAAATGAATTATACATTCAGGTTTAGACAGATTTGAGTTTGAATGTCATTGAGACATTCAAGTGGTGATGTGAAGTAGAAGTCTGGACTTGGAGCTAAGCTGGAGCCGAGAGGAGAGAGACTTGAGATCCACTAACTTGTAGGTGGCACAAGGTGACAGGACCAGCTGTGGGTAGGACAGCATAAAAATAGGAACAGAATACGAAAGAGCTGTGGGCAGAGACCAAAGGATATTCCCAGCCTTTACACATTAGGAAAGGTGGTCAGTAAAGGATGAAGAAACACTTTCAGTTACGTGGGAGAAAAACTGTGGGCTCCCAGAAGTTACGGGAAGAGGGAATAGAGCAATAAAGAGGAGTCTAGTAAGATGAGGATGAAAAGTGCTGCTGGATTCAGCAACAAAGGAGCCATTAGTGACTTCTGCGGAGTGCTGCTCTTGGGGTACATATGAGGTGGAAGCTGGTTTGGAATTGATTGAAGAGTGAAGGGGTGGTGAAGGAAGAAACATATTTGATCACTAATAGAATATGGTTAGAGACCAACTAAAACCCCAGGAAATCCAGGAACCTGCAATGTACTTTCATACAAATACTTGGGGTGCAGAGAAATTTCATTCACCAAACATTTACTGAGCACTTTCTGGTGCCAGGTCTCGTGCTCAAGGAATGCATCGCAGAGATAGCTTTTCCTTTTGTGTATAGCCACTGTGATTGGAGATGTCTGCAGCTCTGTTCTTCAGCTGCTCGTTGTTAGAGCTGGTGGATAGGTGCAGCGTTGCTGCCAGACAGCCTGGTTGCCTAGCAACAGGAGCAGATGCTATTGTCCCTCAGTTTGTGAGCGCAATATATTCTGTGTTGATGAACACAGTCATTACATGAACCCTCCACGTCACCTTTGGAAGTTGTGGTTCTGAGACTGGGAAGTCAGACTGTCTTTGGAAGCTGCATTTGCAAGAGAAAGAGGCATATAGGATATGATCATCTGGCTACATAGATAAGTACTGAAAAACAGGATTTGGGTTTCTGGCTATGGCTTAAGCTACAAGAATAATAGGCTCCTGGGAAAGGATAAAGTATATCTCATGAAACAAAAAATAATGTGTCTGGCAGGCGTGCGATTCTCCCTGAATCTGAGGAAGTGGGAGACAAATGCCTGGATAATCTGAAAAACAAAACATAGATTTCATGGAGGATACCAGGTGTGAAATAGAAAGAACCACAGTGGGAAAGGACACACAGAGTGAATTTCAAATTTTAATACATGACAATAATTCATTTGCTAGCTAGTACTGAGACTTGGAAGTTCAAGGTGAGTCCCTTTGTGGTCAAACGACTATCCTGAAAGGGATTGGGACAAATTCCCCACTGTCAGAGTGTGGATGAACAAATAGGCATTATTAGGAACACTTAAAGAAAAAAGGAGTAAGAAAAATTGGAGGTTTTTGCTATTTCTCATCATCCCCATAGAGAGGTGGGCAGGGACCAGAGCTGCTGCCGAGCACTTTGTTTGGGTCTGTGTTCCAGTGAAAGGCGGCTCCCCACCCTCATGGTGTTCCCTTTTAACAGAGAAAGTAGGAATAAAAACAGTGGGACGGGGGGTAATCAATCTTTGTGGGTCCAGGTAATCTTATCGGTGGGGGAATGATCAGTCTATGTGTGGCAAGGCAGTCAGAAACCATAGTTGTCTGGAAAGTCAACCCAGCCTCTGGGGCCTATGGAGTGTTGCAGTGTCCATGGGGGGAGGTAGCCCCCCATTTTATGGGAAGCTCAGCTTTGCTGCTACCCTCTTCTTTTGCAAAATGGAGGACCCATCTCCAGCTAGCTTCCAGGCACCCCAGGCTTGTGGACAATTCTGTTTGTTGCCCCACATGGTAAGATAGAATACGTGGTTGGAATACAGCATAGAAAGTGTACATTTTGTTCAAAAAGAACAGGTAGTGTAACAGATACTTTAGTGTATATCCCTCATATTCAATCAGTTTATGAATGCTATTGATTAAATTTGCAGGTATTTTGCAAGACAGCTGTTAAACAGTGATCGTTAAAAATTAAATTATGGGCCGGGTGCAGTGGCTCATGCCTGTAATCTTAGCATTTTGGGAGATCAAGGTGGAACTGTCGCTTGAGTCTAGGAGATCGTAGTGAGACACCCTCCTTCTCTACAGAAAATAGAAAAATTATCTAGATATGATAGCATGCACCTGTTGTCCCTGGCTATTCAGGAAGCTGAGGCAGGAGGATTGCTTGAGCCTGGGGGTTTGTGGTTGCAGTGAACTGTGATGATGCCACTGCACTCTAGTCTGGGTAACTGAGACCCTGTCTCAAAAATAAAAATTAAGCTATTCAAAATTAAAATTAAATAAATCATAATAGAAGCAAAGGCAGTACATGCCCCAGACTAATCATCTCACTGCATTTCACTGCTGTTTGCCCGGTGTCTGTAACGTGGAGGTGCTCCAACAGGATAATGGCATCTCGTCCACTTCACTGTTCATGAGTTAGCAGTTGGAAACTTGATTCTGCCATGCAGGAGTTTGTAATATTTATAAATACATTGCCCACATCCCTTGAACTTTGACATTTTGTTCATTGTGCTCCAGCCCAGAAGCTCCAGCCTGCTTCTCTCTGGGACTGCCTGCATCTCTGTACCAGAGGCTTTCTCTGGAAGGTCACTTTACGCCTGCCCACGTGCATTGCTGGCAGGAATCAGCTTCCTGCAGGAGCAGTCCTCAGCTTATCCTTCAAGTGGGATGACTTTGAGCAAGTGTTCTACACCATTTCCTACTACCCACGATGGCAGTGCATTTCATATTGTACTTTTATTAACAGATATCTGCCCTCCCTTCCCTGGACCACTTCTTTTCCTCTGTCCTGGTGTTCACTCTGCTTGCCTCAAGGTCTACCTCTGAGTGAGGCATGCTGTGGATGTATACTGGAGAACTTTGGGGCAGGATTCAGGGTAGCTCGTGAGAAGTGACAGTGACCCGTGCAGCCAGGCTCAGACATGGATGCTGATTTTCTAATAGCTATCACAAAATTAGCAGAAAAGCAAGGCTGGTAGTCATGAGGGACTTCAACTGTATTTACCTAATTTAAATCCAAGTTCTACTAAAAGCAAAGTATATCTGCTTTAAAACATTTGCTAATAACCTAGTGGGGACTCTGCTGAGTGGTGTGGGGACGCAACAGTGAATAAGCCATTGCCAATGGTAGTGATAGCATATTGAGGGTTATCGGATGTGCACACAAACACAAGGGTAGAATGTGGTCATTTTCACAGAGCTGAGCGCGAGTGCAGCTTGTCGGGGAGGAAGAGGCTTGGAGGAAGGAGGACAGTCCTGGAATAGCTAACATTTAGCTGAGATGGTGAATTGGAAGGATTTCAGCAGGGAGAGATGGAGAGGAAAAGAGTTGTGGGCAGTAATGCTGGTGAGAAGACAGGCCTGAAACCGAGAAAATGTCTTGGACAGGGAGAGGTATTTAGGGGCATGGACTCAGAGGAAAGTCTGGAAAAGCACATTAGAGGCAGGGTGTAGAGGCTTGGGTGGAATCTGGGGCATTCCCAGTACCTGTCTAATATATTAAGCGCCTAGGATGCAGAGGACTGTAGAAGGGGTCTGATTTCCTGGCCATGCTAGAGCTCCACAAGAGAATTCTTGAGACTCAAGAGGGAAAGTGGTCTGTAAATAGTCAATACTAATTATTTTATAACTTGTTATAAGAGCGTTCTGATCAGCTTAGATTTCAGAAGCATTTAAAAAGACACTCAACCAAGAGGCATGACTTGGAGAATGTCTTTGGGAAGTCCAAGCCTGCAGTAAACTAAAGCATGGGGGAAAGCAGTGTGCGACAGACGTGCTTGGTGTTACGGGCTGTGGGCTGCCCCTTCCCCAAATGCCTGTGTTCAGGCCCTAACCCCAAGTGCCTCCTAATGTGACTGTATTTGAAGATAAGATCTCTAGGGAGGTTAAAATTCGGTCATTAGGGGGCTCCAATGCCGTATGACTGGTGTCATTGTAACTAGAAGAAATTTGGATACAGACACGAGTGAGCATAGAGGAAGGGCTATGTGGAGACATAGGGAGAAGGTGGCCAGCACAAGCCAAGGAGGGGGGCTTCAGAAGAAACCAGACCTGTGGATACCTTGGGCTCCAACTTCTAGCCTCCAGAACTCTAAAAAAAAATAAATAAATTTCTGTTGTTTAAACCACCCCGTCTGTGGTACGTTGTCAACAGCAACCCTAGCAAAGTAATGACTTGGCATGAGGAGAGCAATGAAAGGATGGGGTCTTTGCCTTGGGGCAGATAACATAGTTGATCCTCATTATTTGCAGGTTTTTATTTGTGACCCCCATGACCCCCAAATCCATGCTGAACTCCATTTCATGGTCACTTGAAATTGTGCACAGAGCAAGTGCTGGACAATGTGAACTGGCCGGTGATCGTTTACCAGGCGAGGCCAAGGGCTCTGCCTTCCTGCTGTAGCTCTCATACTGTAAACAGTCTGGAGGGCATAGTTTTAATTATTGTCCTTTACTTGGTGATTTCACTTTTAAAACAGCCCGCAGGTATAGCACTGAAGTGCTGAAGGCTGAGATATGCCTTACAGAGAAAACATGGGTGTTAGATAAGCTTCCTTCAGGCTTTGGTTTCAGTGCTGTTGGCCATGAGTTCAGTGTTAATGAATCAACAATATGTATTGAATAAAGTCGTCTTTAAACAGAAAAATGCATAAAACAAGGCTATGAATTGATTGGTTGGTGAAAAAGTTGTGACTAGGGATTCACAGGACTCTAACTCCGTATGTCCTCTAGGAGCTGTGTTTCAATATTTGCTAATTCAGTGTTAGTAGTGATTTTATAGAACGTAACTACTGCAAATAATGGGAATCTGTTGTATCATGTTGCAGAGTGGCTGTTGGAAAGTCGACCTATGCAAATCCTGATTCCACCTTCTCCACCAATAAGGTTATTTCAGATTGAAAAATGTAGAACACAAATACCTTTAGACGAGAGTTGAAGCTCAAGGTAGGTAGAGAAGTAGTGGAATTACTACCTAGACATTGGAAGTGAGATTCCAGCAACAACCATTTAACTCGATGTTGATTCATGAGTAAATTCAAGAAATTCTGATGGCCTGATAGCAAGCAGGAAAGAAAGGGGTTCTCCCTTACATTTGGCAAGGATTCCCTACAAGACATGCTAATGAAACTATAATATCTATGTAACATTGGCTAAATGTTCTTTAAATGTTCACCTGCCAAATTCAGGACGTATTCACTTCTGTTGTGAGTTCGCAGTCAGCACTCTGACATTGCTCTTTAGAGCTCACCCCAAATCTCCTGCAACCTTGGCTGCTTCTCCTCATTCTGTTTCGTCCTCATCAGTCAGAGAAAATTTGCTGGCACATGTGAGGTCTCCTAAGAACAGGTGTCCCATTACATACTTATCTTGTTAAACATCATTTGCACTAGGAAGAAACTGCGGTATATTAAAAGGCAAAGTGGCTTTTTACTGTAGTTGAATTCTTAATGTGGTCTCAATTCAGTTCATTTGTAATTTTTAGTCCCATGGACAGTCTTCGTTGGAGATTCTGTTTCCCAGGAGCTATGAATCTGAAAGTTTTGCTGTCACTGGGACTTGTCTGCCCCTGGACCACCGACAAAATGTACTGAGCTGACATTGTTAAACATGCTGATTCCTGGGCTTTATCCTAATAATACAGAATCAGAAGCCCTGGGGGAGCTGGGAATCTTGACTTTTTTTTTTTACAGACATAGTTTCACTTTATCATTGTCCGTAGAGTGCTGCAGTGTCACAGCTCACAGCAACCTCCAACTCCTGGGCTCAGGTGATTCTCTTGCCTCAGCCTCCCAAGTAGCTGGGACTACAGGCGCCCACTAGAACGCCCGGCAATTTTTTTGTTGCAGTTTGGCCGGGGCCAGGTTTGAACCCACCACCCTTGGTATATGGGGCCGGCGCCCTACCCACTAAGCTACAGATGCCGTTCTGGGAATCTGAATTTTAAAAAGCTTCTTAGGTGATTGGAAGTTTTAGTTATAAAAGTGAAATAGTCTTTGAGAGAATTTAGTTGTTCTGCCAGATACTGATTATTTGACACAGAATATGAATCCACCTGTATCCAATAGATATTTTAATATTTTCAATTCTGTTTAGAGCTATATCTTGACCAGAGTGCAGTAGGTCACGTCTGTAATCTTAGCACTCAGGGAGGCTGAAGCAGGTAGATCACCTAAGCTCAGAAGTTGGATACCAGCTGGAGCAAAGTGAGACCAGTGTGTACTAAAAATGGAAAAACTAGCTAAGTGTTGTGGTGGGTGCCTGTAGTCCCAGCTACTGGCAAGGGTGAGGCAAGAGGATCTCTTGAGGCCAAGAGTTTGAGGTTGCTGTGAGCACTCTGCCCAGGGTGACAGGGTGAGACTGTGTCTCAAAAACAACCAACCAACCAAACAAATAATATCTTTAGCATTTCTGTGTAGCAGTAATTGCAAGCAAGAAATACGTTGATAAAAATGTATCTGTATGTTATCTATATGTTAGTTTGCCTTTCATCAAATTTTAGTTTTCCAGGCCAAGTCTTTAACTTGAGAATTTAGATCAGTTCTCTAAAAACAGTTTGACAAATCAAAACCCAAACATATACTAAAGTTAGATTAAGATTTTCTTGGAAATCATGGACCAGAAAATGAGGATTACCACAATTGCAAAAATTACTTAGTACCTTTTCAAAATTCTTTCATCTATACACTCTTTAGATAACTAATCATTGGACTTTTTCCTATACTCCTAGGCCTCAAAACATTTTCTGATGATTATTCACATCTGGAGTTTTTCTTTATCCTTATCTTTGGAAAAATGGTCTCATGGCTATATGGCTTTATTGAAAATGCAAATTTATACTTAACTGCAAGAGGTGTTTTAATTTTAGTGATGATTCTAAGGCTCGTACTAAGTGCCATGTTGCAATATAAAGGGTACAAAATTTTCCATTTTTAACTATAGGAGAAGTATTATCTAGAGTTATAATTTAATATTATGCAAATTAGTTGTTCATTTATTTCTTGTGTAATTTACCAAATAACTATTCGATGCCATCTGTCAATGTAATGTCATTTAAATTACATTCCTAGTGATAATTTTAATCTAAAAATTAAAGAAAACCTTTCACTTATAGCATATTTAAAGAGCAACTGGCTGTGCTGATACTTAAAAATTAGTCAGATCATTTACTTAACATTATCTTGCGAATTTCATTGTTAGCAATGGAATTTTAGGGTTTTATGAATTGAATTTTGAAACATGAAGTAGAGAGGAACATTTATTCAAATGTTACTTTTGTAACTATACAGAGGGTTCATCATTATATCCTCAGTATCAAGAGTAGCATTTTATAAATATTTGTTTTAATTGAATAAGTTAAGCAGTACACAGAGTCTGATCTTATAAAGTAAATGAAAATTTTAAAATTTGCCTTACATAGAGTTTTATAGTTAATTTATATGCATTCCATATGTGTAACATACTCAGCATATACTTAAATAAATTCTTTTGATGTTAGGACAGTAGCTTATAATTAGTTTAAGTATATTGAAATGAATACTTGGAAGTCCCAAAAGAGAATACTGTGGAAAACAGTATTAAAAACAGTATAAAAAATAATACTGGTATTATTCAGCCTCATATACATGAAAAACAAGGTTAGAGATAAATAAAAAATACCAGTAACTCTTGGCTATAATTCTCTATTTATAAAGAAAAAAAATTTTGATTCTAAAAACTAAACAATTGTATCACTATTTGTAGGAATTTTTTAAAATTAAGAATTAAATTAAAGCTGAAAATGGTTGACAAAAATGGAATCATTCCTGTTTTAAGTGCAATCAGAACTAGAAATAGGGTAGAGTATTGTAAAATTATATTTTTCTTCTTGATAGCTGAGATCACTAGTTAGGGAATTTGTATTTAGGATAGATTGGCCAATCTTCAGGGGATTTCAGAAATATACTTCAGGACCTCATTTAGGTGCTTTATTCTAACATAGGAGTTCAAGTCCAGAGAGTCTAGAGAAAGGATTTTATCCTAAGGTTAATGTTTCAGAATGGAGAAAGAGAGAGGAAAGAGGAGGAGGAGAGAGAGAAAGAAAAACAAACACACCCGGGTCATAAAAAAGAGAAAACAGCAATGTGGAGGGATGAAGAAACAGGAAGATTTATACTCACCAAATACTGTCATTTAAACTTTCTTCCAAGGGGCTTAATTTTAAAATAATATATTCACAAGCACATTTTATCTCCTAAGAAGTACTATATCTATCTATCTATCTATCTATCTATCTATCTATCTATCTATCTATCTATTAAATCAACTGTGTACATTAGTGCAATCAAGGGGTACAATGTGCCGGTTTCATATAAAATCTGAAATATTTTCATCAAACTGTTTAATATAGCCTTCGTGGCATATTCTTCTTAGCAAAGTATCTCAAGAATGGAAGAAAAAGTATCCAATGTACTCAGCCCTACTATGAAGCTAATTTATACCTTTCATATGAAGGCTATAACCCAACTATAGCACAAGAATATGGGGAAAGGGCCAAGGGAGGGGAGGGGAGGGGGGATGTTGGGGTGGAGGGAGGGTAATTGATGGGGCCATACCTATGGTGCATCCTAGAATGGGTATAGGTAAAACTTACTAAATGTAGAATACAAATGTCTACATACAAAATCCTAAGAAGCACTTTACAGAGGGAAAATCTTAGTGAATCTCCTTTTATTACTGGTGGTGCCAGAAGATAAGACTTAGAGACTACATATGGTTCTTCTGAATTTTGAGTTTATGATAAATATAATAGGATTTACTAATAGGGTACCACGAAGATGCTGGATCCCTCTTCTGGCTAACAAATAGTGTTTTTCAGACTCTAGGAAGTGTTTTAGTTTATCCTTAAATGTTGCGTAGGATGGGTCTTCTGCACCTGCCCTAATTCCGGAGTCCTGTTTGGTTTGCCCTCCCCTTTTAGGTGTAGACGAAGGTGGTGGGCGTTTTCCAGGGCATTGGCCCTGCTTTTCCACGTGGGCTGCCTCATCCAGGGCTCTTTGAACTTGCTGTTTCGATCTTCAGCTCAGTCCTCTATCACACTGCATTTAGTCCTCCCTGGGGACCATTTCTCCTCCTTCCTTTGTCCCCCATGGAACTGTACAGATCTGTATAAAATTAAAGAGAAACATAATACTGATGATCATAAATGGCTTTGATAACAATTGGTGCAGCAGACATCAGGTTAAGTGCATTGTGCAGGGCAGCCTGCTGGGCATGCTCCCAGGAGGTTGCACCCCTATATCTGGAGCTTGGGAGCACACTGTACCACTGCCTTCTGAGAGAAGGTGGAGCCCCTGTCACTTTCTCAGCACCGCAGGAGACAGAGGCTGTTCTATGTACTTGGCAGTCGGTTGAGGATGGGGAACACAGTTCCATTTCTTAGAGCCACCTTTTACATGCCAGTTAAGGTACATTATTTGGCCCTCTCCCCATTTTATTTCAGCTTTCTCATGGCTACAAAGGATGTAATAATAGTCCTTGTCTAAAATGGAGATTAAATAATACCTATAAAAGACTTAGAATGGTACCTGGACTGTACTGCTCAAATATTCTTTAGCTGTGTTACTATTAAGGAGAGGTCTGTTAAACTGTGAAGAGCTCTTAGGGATGATGTGGATCAGCCGAAGAATGTGGGTGGGTATGGTACATTCAACAGTGCTTCTCTGGAAATGGGCAGGTGGACAGCCACGTCCTTCCTCATCATGCCCCTTATCTGTTTTTGGGATAAATAGGTAAAGCAGAAGCAGACGGCTGATCAGAGTCCCATTTTTTCCTGATCTAATTATTTGAGATCTCTGTTCACTACTGTGGATTCATATCCTCCATCAGTGAATCATGACCCACAGTGATTGCTTTTATGTATTTGCTGGGCTGATTTCTTTCTATTGCTGTTGTTGCTTTGGTAATGTTATTGTTGAAATGCCTGACTTAGTATTTGAAAATCACATAAAACTATGTCAAAATGGAACAAATAGATGCAATGAGAAGTAGTTCAGGGGTCATGTTCTTCTGGAGGTTTGGAATGGAGATGGTAATGCTTTTTTTGATGATGTTTATTTGGTACTCAGAGCTATTGGTACTTTAAAGGCGAGTCAGTAGTTGAACACACAGTGTTGATGAAATTTTGCAGCAAATAAACTCCGTTTCTTTCATTTTCAAAGAAATACATGTGTTCCTTAGGCTATTTAATCTGTATTCAAAAAGCAAACGAGTTCTTGTTCCTAGGCAAGATGCTGTGATGATTTTAAAAATATTGACAATATTAGATTCTGCTGGTGTTTTTTCGTCTTCAAAATATATAAAACCAAGAAATGGAAACTGTGCAATTGATGCATAATCACTGATACTTAAGTGCTAATTTCAAAATTTGTGTAATTTGTGTGACGGTTGTCATCTTAAGAAATATGGAAACATTTCAAATATTGTTTGCCATGTTTATTTTCTGCACATATTAAAAGCCTTTTGTATAAAATAGTCCTGGAATATCCTGGAAGTGATCAAAATTTAATAGACCATAGAGCATTTGTAGACCAGAAGCTTTAGGATGAAATGCAAACAGCATTAAATGTCTAAATTTATTTTCTTCCAGACTTTCATCTTACAGTGATTTTCTGCAAGAACAGCATTAGAGCCTTGTTCGGAACATTTAATAGAAGCTGTAACAGATAATCACTGACTCTGTAATTAGTCATCTCTACGGAGGTGCTCTTTGAGCCACTGATAAGAATTGGATTGTGTTGCTACATCATGTTTTCATTCTGCTGTCACAACTCAGCCATCCATATTTATAGTCTCCTGGCGCTAAGCTCATTGCCAGTTTAACACAGATGTGAAGAGATACGCATAACCTCCGCCTTCTGATCCCTGATGTTTATTTTAAGGAACTGGCTGAGTAACTTTACAGTGAAGATAATAGTATTAGGTACCTTAGTGACAAAGCTTAATAGAAGATTAATTTGGTTTGTACATAAAGTATGTATATATTTATGCACAAAATACAGACACACAAAAGAAACATAGTTAAATGTAAAATTCAACCAAAACTTTTATAGACATTTCTGATTTTTGGGTACTATAACAAAATACCACATTATTTTTTATTTTCTTTTCAGGGGAAACTGTTACGTATCATATGAATAACAAACTCTTGCCCTTTTTTCTGTTGAAGGGAAGTTAGATTTTACAATGCAAATGACATTGACTGCAATCCATTTCTCCGTTATATTCTTTTTTTATCCTTGTATGTTATTTTATATTGGAACAAATATTTCTGTGTGGTTGAACTGCACACGTGTTGGTTGAGCTCCTTCTTTGACCCAAGCTCTGGGGAAAGCAGAGTGTGATCAAGTGCCCTGCAGTTTCCCAGATCTGTGTGTCTCTGAAGTGGGTGAGGAGGCTTTCACCAAGGGATCTGTCTTCATGAGAGAGGTGGCATTCAAGCCTGTGCCTAGAGAATGGGTGGGGTTTTAACAAAAGGTAACAGGGGGAGTCATCCCAGGTGAGAAGGCCAGGGAGGCGGGGAAGTGTAAAACATGTTGTGATTTCACTGGATCCAAGGGTGTTTTCAGCTGAAATGGAGAAATTCAACCACAGAGATGGGTGATGGCCACAGCTTGAAGGTCTTTGAAACCTGTTGAAGAGTTAGGGTTTTAATCTGTGAAAGTTAGAGATGTTTACTGAACAAGGGAATGGTGATCTGGTAGGACACATTGCCTTTCTGATTATAGGTAATAATATACATGCCTTATTTGCCCCCCTAAAAATGTACCGGCAATTTGGAAATACTATTTGCAATCTATAATACTTATGTTTTTCCCATATAATTAAAGTTATTAGTTCTGTTTACTATATTTTGATGCAAAACTATGAAATATAAAAATTGACTCCAAGGGGGAAAAAGTACCCTGGAAAAGAATTTTACCATGAAAATGTATAAATCCATGAAGAGAAACAGATCGGGGGGAGAATGGATTGTATAAGTAAGTGTTCAGCTATTTAAAATTGTTTGATGATTTTACATAAATAAAACTTTGGTATTGGAAATGAATAGCTCATGGTTCCTATCCCACAGGGGTGATGCATTTTAATTTGTATAAAATAGCTGGAATTGACAAACTGTCAGAGTTTATAAACATTGTTGTCAAGGGGGGACTAGTTATAAATGTCTCTTTTTAACTTCTAGTTAGTAAAACCCAAATTCCGGTGCTTACATGGTTCTCTGGCTCTTACAGAAGGTGTCTGTCAATCAACCAGTCATGCGCCTTGCTCAGTTCTCGAAGTCTGAATGTGTTATGTACCTTCTAGTATGTTTTATTGTTTGGGCTAGTTTGCTTTAGTGCATTTATGATAAATTTCTTCCCCCAAACTTTTTAATATAAAATTTTTGTAAAATGAAAGTTAAAATACAAGTACCACAAACATCTGTATACCTACACCTAGATTTGGCAATTATTCCTATAATAATTCTTCAATAAACTCCTTTAAAAGTGCATTGAATGATGCCCCATGATCATATCAATGTACACAGCTATGATTTAATAAAAAAAAATAAAAATAAGTGAATTGACACTTGGTAAATACTATTTGTTCCCCATCTTAACATTAAGTAGAGCATTTGGCTGATGATCGTGGAAAAAACATGAAGGGTTTGCTTAATTAACTGAGCTTAGTTAGATATCAGTTAGACACATGCAGCCCAACAACTGTTTATCTTAAAGGTAGTTCAAATGTAAACATTTTGTGAAAATTTTTCCAATCTTAATGTACTCAAATTTGTATCTTTTAACTCTAACTTCAACTTATGCAAAGATACTTCATAAATATTTTTATAGGAAACATTTTAAAATGGCAGGAGCTATAGAAAAATTTAAACTATGTAGTTGGTACTATATAACATTTTTAATCAGAGTATCAGAAAATTACAAGAATATCTGTAGTGGGAATTAGGACTGTGTATTTTACGTTCTACAAATGAGTATATTTAGATCTACACACATACATATAATCTTACGATTCATGGATAGTTCATTTAAAATAGTAGATAACAGTTTTCTGACTTTAGCTAATGAGCCTCATCAGTAGGCTAACTATTGTAGGCACCATGAACGTTTTAAGTTTACCTTCTAGTTCATGCACATATTAACACAATAGGCCCTCCATAGTTGATCACTTCCTTACATTGACCAACTCTTTAAGTTGACCTAATTTTCATAGATTGGACGTGCAGCACATGTACGTATCAGTACAGTAGACCTGGTTCCTTATGCTGACCACCTCTGTATGTTGACCAGTTTGTCACAGTCCCTTGGGTGGTCATCTTACAGAGGTTCTCTTGTAATTTAATATTCACAAACATGAATCTCAACTTTTTTCTCATGAGGCATATTGGTTTTAAGCTTTTCCTTTAATTTATCATAAATTACTCTTCTGCTTTCAAGATTATGCCAGTTGCCCAGATGGCAGCAGGTTGTAGACAGGAGTGATGAGTAGACTAGAAAAACTAAAGTAGTGCTTGAAGGGTGAGTCCAGTGAAACTGGAGGAAAGGAAGTCAAGGCAGGGCACACAGGAAGGACAAGAGCTTGTGCACTGTGGGAGTCAAGTGCACTTTGATGAAAGGGAACTGGGAAGACACTAGAGGGCAAGATGTGGGGAGAGGCCCTACAGGAAGCCAGCCTGCAGGGGTGAAGACGCGGGGCTATGCAGGTCACAACAGCTGGGGCGTCACAACAGCTGGGGCATGGGGACACAGCAGCCAGAGAGCGCCGCCTGACACTGTCCATGCTTGTTTACTCTGACAGATTAGCCAGGGGCTGTAAGTAGAGATAAAAGAAGGGTGTTCCTGATGCAGTTTCAGAGTCAGAGTGCCTTGGTGTAGAGTCTCAGTGAGCTCCTGTAGACTGCTACTCACGGCCAGGGCTCTGGTCAGTAAGAACAGCGGGGACATCCCGAAATGTCCTGTGTGCTAACAGGGAAGTGCAAACTGTGTCTGGTGTTCTTTAAACACAGAAATTGGACCCGTTTTCTTGAATAAAAGAGCCTGGTGATCAGAAAGCTATGTCTTAAGTTGCATGCAAGTCTGGGCAGGGCTTCCTCTTTCTAAAATAAAGAGACTAGTTGCCAGTTCACGTATCTATTGTGCTTCTGTTTCAAGGAGGAAAAGAATGCTTATTCCATACAGTCAAAAGAGTAGCATGTTTCCAAAGGGAAACATTGTTTTTCCTAAAAAATAGTTTAAATTTCCAACTCTAGCATGCAGAGAGATGGGTTATAATCACTTTGTTTCATATAAGGAAACTCGCTTTGCATGGCTCTTGTAAACACACAGCATGTGAGAACTTAGGGGTACTTAAGCTTTTTTCCTAAGTGCCTTTAGCTGGTCCCTTGGTCAGTTTCTCTCTGCATTGATCTGTCTTGTGCTCTAGAAAACATTTTACATATTTAAATAGCCAACTTTTCTCTGCCTTCCTTTTATTCGGTGTGGCTTTTCCATGCAGGATTCATCTGACACATAAAGTCTAGGATTCATAATATTCTCTGGAAATAAGTTGAAGATAAGACAGCCTCGTACTACTTTTGAATGAATGAGTTTTTAACAGCTCACTAAATGTTTATTGATCACTTAAATGTGCCAGGAATCTTTCAAGACATTGAACAGAATACTCAAGATACCTGCCTTGATGGAGATTACATTCTATAGAATGAGACTGACAATAAACAAAAATATTGTATGTAGATATATCAGTACAATGTGTTAGAAGGTGATAATTCTAAAAGGAGGGGAAATAGAGTCAAGCAAGGGGGACTGGGAATGTGGGGACAGTGGGAGCCAGTGTGCAGGGTCTGTCTGCAAATTTAAATAGCGTAGTCAAGGCAGGCATCATGAAGAGGGTGACGTGTGAGCTGAAACATGAAGGAGGTGAGGACCCCTTCAGTATCTGGAAGAAGAGAGTCCAAGGCAGAGGAAATGGCTGAAGTAAAGGCGTGATGTATCTGCGCAATAGCAAACAGACCAGCGTGCTACAGTGGAGTGGGCCAGGAGGAGAGCAGGAGGCGGCGAGAATAGAGAGGGAGCAGAGGCAGGTCATGCAGGACCACAAGGCCACTGTGGAGACTCTGAGCATTTGAGGAGCCACTGGAAAATTGTAAAGAGAGAAGTGACATGATTGTTTCAAAAGCTTCCCTCTGACTCACACTGAAAATATATTAGAGAGCTGAGGATAGGACTGGGCAGACCAGATTGATGTCTAAAGAAATAAATAATCCACGGGTGTGAGGCTAGTCCCTCCGACCAGGCAAGGGGTCACAATCTGGATAGCCTCTAAAGGCAGAGCCACCAGGATTCTCTGAGCCCCTGGAAGCAGCCTGTATGAGAAAGGCAATCCCCCAGTTGGCTCAGAGGTTTTTTGCCTGAGCAACTGGAAGTCTGCAGGAGAAGGTTTGGGAGTAGGGGTGATATGGGCATTCCATGTTGGCCATGTTGAGGTTGAGATGTCTCTGGGACAGCTTGACATACGTCTGCATCTTGCGAAGAGGTCTGGACTGGAGATGGAAATTTGGGAGTAGTCAGCTTATGGATAATAGGTATTTAAAATGGAGAAATAAGTATTTTTCTTAGAAATTCTATTTTTATTCTAAGATTCAATGTTTAGAAATTATTTCCCACATATTTAAAAACACTTAGCAATGAGCTTACAGAGTAATAGGTATTTGTATCAGTGCTGGAATAGAAGCAAGCGATAGAAAAACGTGCCAAGTCTGACATAGCAACTTAATATATTTTAATATGTTGGGAGTAAAATCCAGAAGTCTTTACTTCTGGGCTGTTCTCATTAGACCTTGCTGCTTTAGCATCCAAGAATCTATATCAAGGAGAGAACTGATCTGAAACAGGTTTTTTGGTGTGTGATGGAGTAAAAATAAGAATTTGTTTCATCCTCTGAGGCAGGAGAAGTCTGGCCTGCCCACTGAGAGGGTGAGAAGGGGTCTGGTGAGGGGTTAACAGCTTGGCTGGATGTCTGACAAGTGATCTTGGTCATCTCAATACCCAAATGAGTCACAGGCCTTCCAGGCAGCTTCCTCGAGGCCTATCTCTAAGGGATTAAAACGTCACTGGATACGCACAGGCTACCAATGAGTTCAAATAACAATGCTACACTAGACTGGCAGGGCTTTTGTTTTGCTGGGTGGGTTGTACCCATTTGGGACAAGAGCTGAGTCTCTGAGGGGCTGCCAAGGAAAGAGTGAGAGCTGCCTGTTGTTCTCGTTCTCGGCCCATCTCCAAGAGTGGTTGGCTTCTGTTTTAAATAAACCCTGAGCAGGTACTTAAAGAATATCCTTTGGAAGGGAAAACAAATTAATAACAAGCTGGAGATACTTGTTCTGGATGCACTGAGATCACAGCTTAGACTTGGTGAGGACCATGGTCAGAGGGGAAGTGGCGGTGGGGAGGGTGGAGGCAGATGTAGGACTCAGATGTGGGCAGTTCAGTAACCCTACGTGCCTAGGCCCTGGGAGGTAGATGCCCAGAAATTTGTGGGGACTCCTGGTCTCAGGAATTGAAGGAGCTCTGGGTCTGAGAGAGGACAGGAAAGGGGGAGGGGGGAAAGGAAGAAAAGAAGGAGGAGGAAAAGGAGGAGAGAGAGATACTAGTTCTTACAACAGACCTCACAGTATTATTATTCCCTTCTGTGAATGAAGAATCTGAGACTCCCTCAAGGTCACCTACTGATCAGAGGTGGATAGATAGGTGGGATTCAAATTCAGGTTTGCCTCCCTTCCAGACCTGTGAAACTCTAATCTCCTTCCCCTCCCCCCCCAGAATTGGGGAAATAGGAGCCAGAGCAAAAGTAGAAAGGAATAGGGCAACACCCCCAAGCCTGTGCACCAGTACAGCATTGCTGTCTCTGAAAGCGGCTTGGGGTGGTGTGAGCTGAGGGGACTCCATGGGGCCACGATGAGGCTCTGCAGATTGGGTGTGATCTGCTGTGAAGGATGATCTGAGACACAATATTAAAGTCTCATGGTCACTATGGTGAACCTAATAGGAATTAAATTAATTTTAAACCCTACTTGGAGCACTGAAGCAATTCAAGCACGTTCTGTCTTGGTTAACTTGAACTCATGTTTCAAAGGGAGGAAGCATTCCCAGAACCAGTTGTGGGAATCTGAGATCAACAAAACAGGGTGGGCGACAGACAATTAGATAATTACCCCGTAGATGTGGAAATCAAGACTGAGAGAGATGAGGTGGTTTACTCAAGAACACCCAGCCAGCAGGTAGCAGATGATGGCCCAGCGTCCAGGGCTCATCCTTCTTACCCTGAGGCTTGTCTGCCATATCCTAGAGGACATCTCCCAAGAGCCTTTGGCTCTCCTTCTAATAACCACGATACAAACTCCTGATGCTTTCCTTTCCTTTTTCTTTAAATATTCTTCCTCCATGTGAATAATCTGGGGAGGGAGCGATTGAACAAGGATTTGGCAGTGATCTCTTTGCCACTTTGGGATCTGGGCTGAGCAGAGGGAAAAATAGGGGAGAACCCACATAAACAACATCAGAACATTTTAAGATGATAAATGGTGCTGGCCAAGGTTCTTAAATGGCCGTAAATTCCTCATTTGTGTGCTGGAAGAAATAATTGCACCCCTGCTGTGCTTTTTTCAGTTAAATGAGATAATACATGTAAATTCCTTAGCTAGGTGCCCAGGGGAGTGGTTTACATGTGGATTACATGTCAGTACTCAAAAGTATTAGTTATTATTTCTTGTTAAAGAATGGTAAGGTAATTTGTTCTAAAATCCAGTCCCATTTGGGGGTTAACATAGTATCATGGTATCAGACACCTTATATATGTATCTTGTTTTATGGTTTATAACATGAATGTTCCAGACCATTCAGCTTCGTTCAATGGATTTCCTGGAGTTTAATGTAAAAATTGTCTTCAAAGTTTATGTGACTCTGGCCATCCTCCTTTTTTTTTTTTTTATTGTTGGGGATTCATTGAGGGTACAATAAGCCAGGTTACACTGATTGCATTTGTTAGGTAAAGTCCCTCTTGCAATCATGTCTTGCCCCCAGAAGGTGTGGCACACACCAAGGCCCCATCCCTCTCCCTCCTTCCCTCTCTCTGCTTTTCCTTCCCCACCCCATGACCTTAATTGTCATTAAGTGTCCTCATATCAAAATTGAGTACATAGGATTCATGCTTCTCCATTCTTGTGATGCTTTACTAAGAATAATGTCTTCCACTTCCATCCAGGTTAATAAGAAGGATGTAAAGTCTCCATTTTTTTTAATAGCTGCATAGTATTCTATGGTATACATATACCACAGCTTGTTAATCCATTCCTGGGTTGGTGGGCATTTAGGCCGTCTCCACATTTTGGCGATTGTAAATTGAGCTGCAATAAACAGTCTAGTACAAGTGTCTTTATGATAAAAGAATTTTTTTTCCTTCTGGGTAGATGCCCAGTAATGGGATTGCAGGATCAAATGGGAGGTCTAGCTTGAGTGCTTTGAGGTTTCTCCATACTTCCTTCCAGAAAGGTTGTACTAGTTTGCAGTCCCACCAGCAGTGTAAAAGTGTTCCCTTCTCTCCACATCCACGCCAGCATCTGCAGTTTTGAGATTTTTGTGATGTGGGCCATTCTCAATGGGGTTAGATGGTATCTCAGGGTGGTTTTGATTTGCATTTCTCTAATATATAGAGATGATGAACATTTTTTCATGTGTTTGTTAGCCATTCGTCTGTCTTCTTTGGAGAAGGTTCTATTCATGTCTCTTGCCCATCGATATATGGGATTGTTGGCTTTTTTCATGTGGATTAATTTGAGTTCTCTATAGATCCTAGTTATCAAGCTTTTGTCTGATTGAAAATATGCAAATATCCTTTCCCATTGTGTAGGTTGTCTCTTTGCTTTGGTTGTTGTTTCCTTGGCTGTACAGAAGCTTTTCAGTTTAATGAAGTCCCATTTGTTTATTTTTGTTGTTGTTGCAATTGCCATGGCCGTCTTCTTCATTAAGTCTTTCACAAGGCCAATGTTACCTCCCCCTGCCTGCTTCCTGCAAATGGCATCATAATGGCCTTATAAAACCTATGCAGGAGAAAATTTATCATGTCAAGCAGGAAATTATGATCAATTTTTAAGATGGTGAGCAAGAAAAATGTTAAAAACCCAAACCTGAGTCGCATACAGATACACTTAATTTGACCCTTTTCTTCCTAGGAACATCCCAATTTTTTGGTTATGGAACCGTTTGGACCCCTCCTGTAGACTTTGTTCTAAGACTTAAAGCATGCAGTGGCCTTGGGCGGCGCCTGTGGCTCAGTGAGTAGGCGCCGGCCCCATATGCCGAGGGTGGCGGATTCAGGCCCAGCCCTGGCCAAAGGGCAACAAAAAAATAGCCGGGCGTTGTGGCGGGCGCCTGTAGTCCCAGCTGCTTGGAAGGCTGAGGCAAGAGAATCACCTAAGCCCAGGAGTTAGAGGTTGCTGTGAGCCGTGTGACACCACGGCACTCTACCTGAGGGCAGTACAGTGAGACTCTGTCTCTACAAAAAAAAAAAAAAAAAAAAAGCATGAAGTGGCCTTCAAAGAAGAAAAGGGCTGCCCTCATGCAAATTAGTCTGTTTTTGTTGGAAACCTTTAGGGAATTTACCCTAAAGAGACTCACAATAAGAAATACAGCACATCTTACTGTTCCGCTTTCAGCCAGTGTAATATTGTTTCCCACAGCATGGAATGCTTAAAAAAAAGTGTTTCATCCCAGCGCCAAAACTCCAGCCGTGGCTTTGACTGCCTTCAGGGGTGGTAATGGAAGTGGGGAACCATCTTTTCAATACTGTATTATTTTCAGATTATTTTCCACCTACCTGGAAATGTGTAAATGAATGCAGAAAGGTTGAACTGAGATACTAAATTTAGGACAGGCAATTATAGACGCTGGAGTTCTGAGCTTCCTTTTGCTCCTCTGTAATTTCTGGCGTAAAAATACTAAGTGTGGGGCGGCGCCTGTGGCTCATATTCCGAGGGTGGAGGATTCAAGCCCGGCCCTGGCCAAACTGCAACAACAACAACAAAAAAAATAGCCGGGCGTTGTGGCGGGCGCCTGTAGTCCCAACTACTCGGGAGGCTGAGGCAAGAGAATCGCGTAAGCCCAAGAGTTAGAGGTTGCTGTGAGCCGTGTGACGCCACGGCACTCTACCAAGGGCGGTACAGTGAGACTCTGTCTCTTAAAAAAAAAAAATACTAAGTGTGGATAGTGTAAAAATAATTTGTTAACAATGAGCAAAGATCGTTTTGACAATGTCTGACATTTCAGAAATCTACTGCATTGTTCTGACTGTATTAATTGACACTTCTTTCTTTTCTTTTCCTTATGTATCAGTGACAATTTCAACAAGCACCTTCTTTGACGGCTTGCTGGTGACAGGGCTGTACATGTCCACAAGTGTCCAGGCTTCACAGAGCATTGCAGGTTCCAGTGCCTTTAGATTTGGTAAGCTGCCCTGACAAAAGAAACCAGTAGTAGTTGCTATTTTATGCAGTTGTAGGTCTTATTTTTTGAAATTATCTCTTTTAAAAGTAATGAAAATTGACTACTTCAGAGAAAATAATCTGAAGTGACTTGTGTGTATTTGCTTGAAGCTGGGCGAATTAAAGTAAGTCCTGCAAATGTGCAGCCAGCTTTGATCATGATGAGCTTTCTCTATCTTTCTACACCTGCACCATTGTTATTCTGGTCCTGTGGGGTTCCCGTAAATTTCTGGGTTCCTTCACCAAGGCTGCTGGAATTAGCTCTGATGCCCATGCGATCTTTCAGTAATCTGTTCTCATAAATAGTAAATAAAAAGTGTACATGTCAAGTTTGAAAATTAATCATTGTATAAAACAGAAGATAGCAGTGGTTGTTAAAATGATTGAAGTCTATGAGTATTCATAAAAGAATGCTATTTAATGTTTAAGATATTTATTTGGAGTCTTAATCTTTAAATCAGAGACCTGTCAGGTTACTTATTGGAGAGGCAGAAGACCACATGGTAGCCATTAATCTCAGAGGATTCTCAATTTGGAAATCTCTGGTTTACTCATAACGCTATCAACATGCCAAGCTGGGATTAAGTCAACCTTTCACAGCATCAAAAAATGCAAATATAACATATCAGTTTATGTAAGACATGAAATTATTGATCTTTCTCGCAAATTGGAAAACTATACATGACTTCATAGACGTTAAAAGGATAGAATTGTATTATCAAAGGCAGGTGTATGTTCAGTCTTTTTTCCTGTTGTATTTATAAATGGTTTTATAAATTTATAAATGGAAATAAATGGTTTTTACCTGTTTTTTTTTTGTGTGTATGAAAGAGCCCCCTGCTCTGTGTGGAGTCCCAGCAGTAGCTCTGCCCAGGTGACTCACTGGCTATGTTGATGCTGCCTTCTCTCTCTGCTTGCCCCAGATGAGGTCCACAGCCCTAGGGCTTAAAGGAGCCTCAAAGTCATTTAATTCCTAAGTCTTAGACTATGAGAATTAAGTCCCATAGTTTTAGACTATGAGAATTTACCTATATTTAAAAAGTGATAGATGAGATTTTATAATGTTTTGGTAACGACTTCTAGGTCTAAACCTCAGGGAAAAAATTTTCTCTTATGTCTAAAAATACCACATCTTCAGACCCACTCTTCTTATGCGCTGTAGAGATGAAGAGTCAGGTTACGATCATGTATAAATGCGTAAGTATATTGCATACTATCTGTTTTGTTATAAGTAGGGCTGTCAGATTTAGAAAATAAAATACATTACAGTGGGTTAAATTTAAATTTTAGATAAACCACTAAATTTTGTAGTATAAGCATGTAATATTTGGAATAAGAACTCTTGGGCTCCACCATAGCCCGGTTAAATCAAACCTCTGGAGCCGGGCCTGGGAATTGGTAACTTTTAAAGCTCTCCAGTTGGTTCCCAGTCCAGTAACATCAGCAACTCTGGGAAGTTGTAATTGCAGAGTTCGGGGCCTCACTACTGACATGGTGATCAGTAGAGGGTGGGACCCACTGGCCATTTATGTAATACTCCAGGTGGTGTTGATACATGCTGAAGTGTGAATAATTCTAGTAGAAAGACAAATATCGATGAAATGATCAGGTAAGTGGGGCTGACAAATACACTGAATGCTGGGAAAGGGTCTCACAAGGAAACTAGACCTAGTCTTAGGTAAGGTGGGGTGTACTTTGGAAAGGTTTTCCTGAGGAAATGGTATCAGAGTGGAGATCTGAAGGAGCAGGAATTATTTGGCTAAAGGCCTGTGAAAGGCAGGGCATAGCATGCCCAAAGGAAAGAAGGGCAGTGCAAAGGCTTAGAGTGGGAACAGGCTGGCCGTATCCTAGATAAAGGAAGGGACACTGGTGTGGCTGGGCCTGGAATCCAGAGGGAAAATGATAACTATGGTTGGATAAGAGACCAGGAACAGACTATTTGGGATGTTGTAAGATTTGGGTCTTCATTCCAAGAGCAAGGAAAGCCATTGAGAAATGTAGGCTGAGGAGTGACTTGAATAGCCTTTGATTTTGAAGAAATCACTCTGGGGTCAGTACTGAGAACAAATTGTAATGGATGCCGAAAACAGTTCTGAAGTGTAATTAATCTGTACTATGTTGGTGGAGATGATTTGAGAGAACTTGGCTGAATTAAGTAACTATCATTTGTTAATTTGGGGGCTTTAAGGAAAGTCATTAAAGATCATTCACAAGTATGTTACAAGTACATTTGAAGGAACATATAAAATATATGTATCATATTGTCTCCAATTTTAGCTGGAAAGACAAACACAACACTAATAACAAAATTGTTAAGCATGATTTAAGAAACCCAGGCATCAAGACATTTTTTACAGTGACTTTGAAAGATACGAAAAATCAATTTTTAGTTGAATTATTATCTATTTTGGGGAGCTGAAATTGCACTTAGGCTTCCCATCACTGTCAATCCTGTATCCTTGGTTTAATGGTCCAAAGAGGCTTCCGAATATAAACAGAGTCCATTGATGATAGTTTGACTTCCACAGCCAAGTGCTCAGGTCTTGAACTAGATATTTTCCTTTTTTATAGAACATAATTTTTATATGGATGGATAGGTCGATTCCAATAATATCCTAATAATTGTATGCTTGTTTATGTGATACTGGTAAATAACTTTAAAATGAAATTTAATAGTATGCCTGAATATTACATAGCAGAGTTAATCTTCATAAATAATGTTTAGAATGGAAAGCAGGAGGTTAAATGTCTTTTTAGATAAAATGGTCACTTTTGAAGTAAACTGTATTGTTCTTTGGTATTTGATTTAAATTAAACATATTCTTTAGAATATAAGAACAAAATAAAAAAGATTTAATTTGTTTAGGGTACAGGTAGGAAAGTAGGGGAAACTTATAGAAGGTAAAATTCAAAAGAATTGCTGCTTTTTGGTAGTTTAGAATTTATATGAGAATCAGGCTGAAGTAATATGGCATTCTTTGACCTAGAACAAAAGAGTTATTGAACACTGACTCCATTGTTAATCTCTGATCTTTTTAATGGAATGTCAAGCAAACCTAGTTTGACATTTTTCCAAATCCTAGCATGATTGTGATATATTTAGCTGTGACAGTAAGGCAAAATAAAGTATATGATTGAGTCGAAATAGGTACTTCGGAAAGTTTTTTTTCTAGAGTTGTTTGAATTGTACTAATTATACTATGGTTACAGCCACTCTCTTTTGAATATAATACGTGTATATGACCATCCAAAATAAGTCCATAATTATTCTTAAGATACTGTGGTAGGAATGTAATTGCACTAACGTAAGTACAGCTTTTTATGCAAAACCAGAATTCTATAAAATGCATGCCTAACCGACCAAAAATAGACAAATGCCTAATAGCCAGAAATACATTAAAACAATAGCTATGCAAAAAAATGACTGTAAGCCAGCAATGTCTGATTTGAAATGCCTCATTATGCTTGTCAATATAAGAAAACATGCTGCCCTAGGAAAGTGTGATGTTTAATTATGGATATCTCTTTGTGTGTCCCAGAAAAAAAATGCTTCTCTCTTGTCTTTGGCTTTGAATTCCAGCTCAATCATGTAAATCTTCAAGGCTCGTTGTGGTTGCTCAATGAAGAGCGATTTGAATATCCTTTCGTGCAAAATTGTTCCTGTTCCAGGGCTGAAATGCATTTTACTCAATATTTAGTATTCTGGCTCTAAATGCTAGAGATTTTACTCAATTTTTAATATTCTGGTTCGAAGACCTGAAAATCAGGTTTGCAAGTCTGATAAATACCAGCCACAATTGTTAGACCTTGCATAAATTAAGGTCATTGCAATTCCTAGATAATCTTGCTTAACTAACCCATGAGGCATTTTAGCAATTTTTCAAAACTTAAAGTTTTATAATTTCCTACTTGTTTCATATTTTTGTTTTGTAATAATTAGGCATTCTAGATCCAATAATTTAAGTAATAAAACTTTAAAATGGCAATTTTTGATGAAATTCAAGAGTTTGGGATGGTGATCTGATGAACAGGTCTAGGATTATTTTTTTCTTTTTAATTTTCTCTCTTAAACATTCATGTTATATTTTTAATAGAGATTAAGCAATTAACATAAAATTAATATTTTCAATGTTATCTTTAAAACACAGTATTAGAATTTTTAACTTGATATTATTTTTTTAAATGTGATTTGACACTCTAGATTGGGTATACTTATACAACAAATTACTTAAATACTTTCAGAAGGACTTCAAATTTTAGTAAATCTTATATTGTCACTAGTTAGTAAAAATGTGTACTTTGCCAGTAGATTTAGATGGTATGTTAATGTTTCATCACCAGAATGCAAGCTTTTACTACTTTGTTTTATTTTCACTAAAGATAAACCTACAGGGTTGGCTGGGCATAGTGGCTCACGCCTATAATCCTAGCACCTTGGGAGGCCAAGGTTGTAGGATCACTTGAGGCCAGGAGTTTAAGGACTGCCTGAGTGAGAGTGAGACCCTGTTTCCACTAAAAATAGAAAAAAATAATGGGCCTGGTGGTGTACACCTGTAGTAACAGCCACTTGGCAGGCTGAGGCAGTAGGATGCTTTGCGCCTGGGAATTAGAGGTTGTAGTGAGCTGTAATCATGCCACTGCCCTCTATCCTTGGCAATAGAGTGGGACTCCATTTCCAAAAATAAAAGGAAAGAAAAGAAAAATACATGGTTTGGTTATCATGTTAAGACTAAGTTGAACCTTTTATGACTTTGCTAATTATCATTAAGACTCCTCCCCCCCAAGCATTAGCTACAGTTCAGTCCTAAGGGTCTTGTTTCTGTGTCAGATGCACAGTCTGAATACATGAGCATAAGAAATTAATGTCTGTAAAGGGGGGTAGCCCCTACTGACTTTATTAAATAGGATCTGTTCTGGTATTTACCAGTCCAGATTAAGCTTACTATATTCAGGATGATCTGGATAAATTTGTCTTGTCTGTCTCTTTACAAGGAAATAAAAAATAAATGCAATTGAAATATACTTGAGGAATTCAAAGGCATGACCTTTTACTAGGTATAATAAATGATCTAAAATTAACAGGAAGACTCAATTAAACAAATTACTCTGGTCAATGGTATAAGGAGCACAGGTGACAAGAGGTGAAGTTGCAATTATTTATTTATTTATTTTTATTGTTGGGGATTCATTGAGGGTACAATAAGCCAGGTTACACTGATTGCAATTGTTAGGTAAAGTCCCTCTTGAAATCATGTCTTGCCCCCATAAAGTGTGACACACACCAAGGCCCCACCTCCTCCCTCCGTCCCTCTTTCTGCTTCCCCCCCCATAACCTTAATTGTCATTAATTGTCCTCATATCAAAATTGAGTACATAGGATTCATCCTTCTCCATTCTTGTGATGCTTTACTAAGAATAATGTCTTCCACTTCCATCCAGTTTAATACAAAGGATGTAAAGTCTCCATTTTTTTTAATGGCTGAATAGTATTCCATGGTATACATATACCACAGCTTGTTAATCCATTCCTGGGTTGGTGGGCATTTAAGCTGTTTCCACATTTTGGCGATTGTAAATTGAGCTGCAATAAACAGTCTAGTACAAGTGTCCTTATGATAAAAGGATTTGAAATTGCCATTAATTTTTCCTGTTTACAGAGTATTAACTTAAATTTGGTCTTTATTTATTCTACTTAGGTATGCCAGCATTTCCTTTTTAAGAAGTAGTTTTATTTAGTTTATATTTGACATACGATAAAGAATTCAGGGATATTTCCTAACTTCTAAATAGCCAACTTGAAAAGAATCACTTGCTACAATAGAATAGTGGGCATAGTCCGTATACTGTTGAGTTCATCAATCAACAAATTGCTTATGCGTATGTTTAAGGCCATGAGATTTGAGCCAAGACAGAGAAATTGGTTGGTAGAGAAAGGTAACTCATTGTGAATGGTTCATCACATGACCTCTGGAGCTGGGCAGTTTAGGTTTTGTGCCTGGCCCTGCTTCTTGCTAACCTAAGCAATAGACTTACCTTCCCCAAGCCCTAGTTTCTGTATTTGTAAAATGAGAATAACAGTAGTGCTCAGTACAGAGAGTTATTGGATGGAGTAAATAAAATTACCGTTCAAATACAAAGTATATTACATGTTCCAAACAGGTATTATTTAAAGACTCAGAAAGAAGCAAGAATTATTTCTTTGAGAAGGGCGATGGAATGGGAGGATTGTTCAAGAAGGTTTAAAAGGAGAGAGTTTGCCTCTGATTCTGGGGGGATGCACTCTGTTTCTTACCCATAGAATTTTGAGTGGGAATGGACCTCCAGGAGAGTCTGGCTCAGCCTCTGTCCAAATGTCTGGGTAAGGAAGCAAAATTTGGGAAGGCAAGTGGTGACTCTTATGTGAGCTGGTTAAGTGTGAGGACTAAAACCAGGTGTTCTAGTGTCACATCCAGTTCCCAGATATTTAAAAAATATAATAGTATAAAACTGACCGCTTAAAGGATATATTTCAATGATTTCCTGTATATGCACAAGACCAGCAATTCCAGAGTGTTTTCATCACCTCTAAAAGAAACCCAGGACCCATGAGCAGTTACTCTCCATTCTTTCTTCCCCTCAGTCCCTACGCTTATCTACCCTCTGTATAAATTTGCTTATACTAGACAGTTCGTGTAAATGGAATCATAGAACATGTAGCCTTTTGTACCTGACTTCTTTTCCTTATCATAACTTTTTCAAGGTTTACCATGATATAGCTAAATCATTCCTTTTTACATCCAAATAAAAATTCCACTGTATGGATAGACGTTACTTTATTTAGTAGGTGGATATTTGGCAGTTACCAGATTTTTATTATAAAAGGATGTAGGACTGTGCAAATTGAAAAAAAAAAAAGAAGGAAAAGAAAAAACAGTTTAAGGAAGATGCTGAGCAGTAGGATCACCAAATTCCTTAAATATTTATCATCAGTGGCTCAGAATCTCTAAAGACTAAAATTGTTTAATCTGTTCTATGGCTGAGATATGAGAATTTTCAAACTTCGGAATCAAGACAAATTCCTCCTCGGCCTTCCTTTTCTGCCAGTCAAGAGAGGCATGGTGGCATGTTTTTAGCCTGACCCTTGTCGAGTTACGTAAGTCGAGACTCACCAATCCCAGTCCCCAGCTCTTCATGAGGTAGAGCCATGGAGCATGAAAACATCCAGGAGTGATGGGCAGCCGCCCTCAGCAATGGCTCAGAGGAGTTTTGAGCAGGGAAAGGAGAAGGTGAGAGTCAGAGTGCTGAAGTACTGGAGCTTTCTAGGCTCCTATTTTTCTTTTTTTTTCTTTTTTGAGACTGAGTGTGGCGTCATCATAGCTGACAGCAACTTCAAACGCTTGGGCTCAAGGGATCCTCTTGCCTCAGACTCCTGAGTAGCTGGGACTACAAGTGCCCACGCAAAGCCCAGCTAGTTTTTCTATTTTTAGTAGAAACAGTCTCGCTCTTTCTCGGGCTGGTCTTGAACTTCTGAGCTCAAACAATCCACCCGCTCAGCCTCCCAAAGTGCTAGGATTACAGGCGTGAGCCACTGCACCTGGCCTCCATTCTCCTATTTTAGGATTATTTTGGGGTTCTAAGAAATGATAAACATAGCTAATATACCAAGCATTTGGTATATGCAAGGTGTGTTGCAAGTATTAACTCTTTCATGCTAAAAAAAGAAATCCTACTATCATTCTCCTTATTTTGTAGATACAGAGCTGAGGCACAGAGAGGATAAGAAACTTGCCTGAAGTCACACTTGCTTAGGGAGTTACAAAGCCGTAATTCAGACCAGGCTCTCTGGCTTCTCATTGAGCTTCCCTGGCAGCCCAAACCAGTTTGGATTGGTTTCTGTTACAGTCAAAAGAAATGAAGGAAAGGCCTTCTCTGCTCTAGCCCCATCTCTTCCCAGCCTCCTACCACCCCTTTCCAGATACGCACTCCCAGCACACTCACACATACGCACCCATGAACCATTCAAAATAACCCATGCCTGGTTCCAAAGTCCCAGCTGCTTTAAAACTTCTGCTGCCCTGGTTTATGGCCCTTGGAATTCCTTCTGGCTCTGTCTCCTGGGGGAACATGAAAATTTATGTGAGAAAGGTCCTGAAAAATCCTCAAATCTTTGAGGATTCACAGGCTATTTTACTACTAAATACATGTGTATGTGCCAGTGTGTGGATATGTATTGGCTGTGGGGAATATTACATCTCTAGACATCCTGGCAACTGCTCTGTCCCTTTTTCTACTGTAGCTGACGGGTACCAATGCTCTCAGATAGGACAGTGATTGATTAAGAAGATAGAAAGAACTTTAAGAGATTGCCCAGTGCAGCCTCAGCTCTGAGAGCAGGTTAATGTCATGGTGGTACACCGTAGTTCTTATTTCCTCTCTTGTATCTTCCCAGAAATGATAACTCTGCAGTTTCCTAGGAACATATTCTAACATTAAGTCAAGTCAGATAATGAAAGATTTCTTCTATAAAAGTTTAATCCTTTGCTTTAACTTCAGCATCTTTCTCATCTAATTTTTCATGTAACTGAAAATGGTGTTTGTCAGAAAGTAATTGTCTCTTGTTTTCTTTCCTTTACAGAAACAAAATTCCCAAAACATACACTTCACAGATGTGTAAGAGTCATCCATTTCCTAGCTCTTAATAATTTACTTGTCAGTTTTCTCTGGACACTCTACAGATTGCAGGTGGAGGAATTTAGTCCTGATAAGACATGTACCCAGAAACCACTGTGGATGGTTTAAAAATGTATCCTGAAGAGCAGTTCTTCTCTTCTTACTTCTGTTCAAATGAATATGCTCAGAATCATATAGAAAACTGATATATATATATTATAAATCATACAGAAAACTGGTATGTATATATAAAATTATGTAGGAAATTGAAATAGAGGGCTAAGAAGTGCACATTTTAGAGCAGGTTCTGGTGGAAGTTATAAGCTATGACTTCGGAAAATATTCTATCATTTGCCAGCTGGTGTTAAAAATGTGTGAAGGGCTTCTTCTATCTTGGCAGAGCTTATTCCTTTTATTGAAGAAGACATTTGCCCTGATTATTGAGCAAACAAACAGGAATGGAGTGGAGGTCGTTACTTGAGGTACTTTTTCATGGGCCAAAATTGTTAAGAATAATTCTGGAAAGTGACTTTCTGTAAATGAACTCTTAGCCCTCACTTGATGAGAACAGAATCAGGAATACTTTCCTCTCTCTCTTTCTTCAATAATAATGTTTAAAAACATCTAGGAATTGTGGGTCTTTGCTGTTAAAAGGCGCTGTTCTCCAGGAGAGTGACACTTCTCTGAATAAGCCAGACTGTTCACATTAACAGGAGAGGGGATGGAAGCACATGCTCCAGGGAATGGACTTCAAAGTTTGACTCTGACCTAGCAGCTGTTTTACTTACAGTGTGGTTTAATCTCGATGTTTTCCAGTCCTTTTTTTTGTTTGTTTCCAGATAATGGTAAATGAGTTTATGTTCCACGTACACAGTAACTTATTTATAAATACTGTTGGATGAAGTTGGCTTCTCTTTCTTGGCAGTTACATCTAAGAAAAGCTTAACAATGATTTTGTAATGTTATTACTTCTTCGATATAATTCTGATTTTATTTTGAGATAAAAAATAGTGAAAGTAAATTCTTCTCCCAGAAAATAGTTGTGCATACAACATTATAATTTGAAAATAGATGTAGGAGTCCAACAAAGGCCCCTCACCAAGTGCTGGTTTTGTTTCCACTCCCGTCTTCTGTTTTGTAGTTTGTTTTCAACCCTCTGATGCAGAGTTTTGCATTTAGCCTAATAGATGTGTAGGCTGCTCTCTGAGGCAAGCACACAACTAAATTACTGTTTTCAGGACTGAATTGTCTGGATGGAAAGATACTTGTTAGTGTGGGTGTTGCCATTTTGGAAAACAGAACAGCGAAAATTGTTAATATGTTGGTAAAAGTTCAGATTGAACTCCCCTCCTGCTTTTCTTCCTGCACGTTTTCATACAGCAGAACCATGTTGTTGTTATTATCTGGTTAATTATGTTATTTCTGGTTCTCTTTCAGAAAAGTTCCTCTCCACTTGAACTCCTGTAAATAGCAAGTTAAACATACAATAAATGTAGCTATCAGAGATATTATTCTGGGAATATGTTTTATTTATCATTTGTTTCCTTTTTAAAATAATTATTTGTATTATGAGACGATTCCTTTTTAACCTGTATGATCTGATAGCATTTCTTACAACAATAGCAAAGATGGAGAGAAATCTGTTGCTAATAAGAGAACTCAATTGAGGTTTGTGCTTTCTGTCTAGAGCATGGAACAAATGGCCAGCTCTGGAATCATTATGAGGCTGGTGAAGTTGATCCCTAGCTTTTCTCTTTCATTCTCATCCTTGTCCCCCTTTTCAGCCAGGAACTCAGATAGCCACATTTTAGACTGAATTTTAAAATGTTGTGTTAATAGCAGCTTTTTCCCACACTTCACTTCTTGCAAACATTACTGCCTCATGATATATTAATAAGTCTAACATGGAGAAGGGGCATTGCCATATAAAAAGCTGGGAATATTCTGGTTAAGGTTAAACAGTACTTCTTAGAGTTTTTAATGTTTTTTTTTTTCAGACATAATTCACATAACATAAAATTTACCATCTTAAGTGCAATTCAGTTGTTCTGAGCACAATCACTATGTTAGGCAAACATCACCACTAATTTTGAAAACATCTTCGTTAGCCCCAGAAAGAAACCCTATTGTCTATTAGCATCTCAAATTCCCCTGCCAATCACTCAACTGCTTTCTGTCTCTGAGTTTGCCTCTTCTGGACATTTCATATAAAGAAAATCATACAAAACGTGGCCTCTTGTGACTGGCTTCTTACATGTTTTCAAGGTTCATCCGTATTGAAGCATGTATTAATATTTCATCCTTATTTATGGCTTAATAATATTTCATTGGATGGATATTCCATATTTTATTCAATGTATTGACAGACATTTGGGTTGTTTCCACTTTGGACTATTGTAAATAATACTCTTATGAATCGCCTTACAGGTCTTTTGTGCGAATGTATGTTTGAAATTTCTCAGGTATGTGCCCAGAAGTAGAACTGCTAAGTCATAGGATAATTCTTTTTAACTTTTTGAGGAGCCATCCAACTGTTTGTCATAGAAACTGTGCTATTTCACATTGTTACTGGAAATGTATGGGAGTTCCAATTTCTCCACCTCCTTGCCAACACCTGTTTTTTTCTGTTTAATTTATTTATTTTACGATAGCCATCCTCGTAGATGTGAAGTGGTATCTCACTGTGGTTTGATTTTCATTTCCCTAATGACTGATGACACTGAATATCTTTTCTTGTGTTTATTTGTGTGTCTTCTCTGAAGAAATATCTACTTCAGGCCTTTTCCAATTTTTTAATTGTCTTATGAGTCTTTTCATTGTTGAGCTGTGAGTTAAATATACCTTTGCACATTATGAATTTTTAACAATAGCATATAGTGAGTATTCTTTCAAAAATATATGTTAACATAAGAGTTCTTTTTATTTCCCCCAAAGAAAATTTGTTTTGTATCTTAAAGAACTAGTTTTGTGCAGGACAACTTGGAAAATCTCATAGTGTCTAATAGTTTTCTTCTTTTTTAAAAAAATTTCTGGCAATGAAAAAGTATTGCTTGTGTATTAAAAAATTAATAAAATGAACAAACATCTTGCCGTAGTTGTAAAGGGATTATTAAGCCTTTGTACAATGAAACCAGTAACCTATGTCTTAATAGAAAAGTGTAAAAAGCTCAGACCATTTACAAAAAAAAGAAAGACAAATGTTCAATATATGTGAACAAAATATTCAACTTACTAATAAACATACATAACAGTAAGAGGTACATTTTTTTTAATTTGGCAAAGATGTTTAAAATTCTGCATATTTAATAACTAGTATTAGTGCTAGAAAATAGAATAGGTATTTATTATTGATGTGTATGTATATTGGTTACCTAAAAAGCAAACTGATGGTACCTAAAAAGAACCATTAAAATGTTTATATATTTTGACTCTGTTCTTTTACCTTTGGACATCTATTATAAATTTAAAAAAACAAACACAGACAATTCGATGTACACGATGGTTCACTAGGCACTATTTATGATAAGATTTTGAAAATTTTCTAAATACGGAAATATATTAAGTTAGCATTCAGGAATAGAATGCTGTAATTAAAATTATGTTTTGCATAATATTTAATGGTTAGAGTATAATTGAAATATGTATACAAATACACACACACGGAGTTTAAAAATTGACCTTGCTTCTCCAAATACTTACACATTCGTATCCGTACTAAATTATGTAAAAAAAAAACTACAGGAACTCTGTTATTTGACTTGATCAGTACTAGGAGTGAGGGAGTTAAAACAAATCGGTTAGACATGCTTGATATTGATTTTTCTATGAATAATTAAGCAACAGTTTCATTAGTTTGTTAAAAGGTGAATCCCGTGGGGAGGAAAGGAAGTGGCTAGGGATAGGTAACAGAGTACTTGTGTGGGTTTGTCCGGTCTGGGCTCTTGGTGCACTGTTGTCCTGGGTCTTTGGCTCCTTGCTTGGAAGCATCACAAGCAGAGCTGGTGGAGGGAATGAGCTCAGACAGGAAGCAGTTCCACACAAACAGCTTTTATTGTCGAAAAGAAGGAAGTTATACAAAGTGGAGAGAGAATGGGTCAATCTCTAAGAGCAGAGAAAGAAATTAAGGACTCTCAGGTGGTTTCCTTTTATTGGGCTAGTTCTGGACAGGGGTTAAGGGAAGTGTGGATGTTACCAGGAGATTGAGATACGTGACTGACAGGTGTTCTGTGCTTTCCTGCAGCCCCTGCCCCTGATTGGTCCCCGTCCCCTAGGAACCGCCCTCCAGATTTAGTTCCTGCCTAACCCGTTTGGGTATCAAATAGGATGGTTGGTAATAAAGTTACCCTTTTCAAAGTTTATCTAAGAACTGTTCTTTAAATGTGGGCCCAGTGATTGGCACGCCACTAGGGTTTTGTTTTGTTACATAAACCACTTTCCTACTTTTCGTTTCTTTAAAATGGAGCAGAAACATAAACAGACTTGTGAAGAAGTCTGAGTACAGAATTCTAGATATTTATGATTTTTTGTTTTGCAATCTTTAACTGGTACCCTTTTCATCATAATCTAAAGCAACGTTTCTTTAGCTTCTTTTTGTCACGTCTGCCTGAAACATTCAAGTTAGTTTATATATGAACAAAAACTCCTTTTCTTATGCATACAGGCAGTCCCCAAGTTACAAACATCCACTTTAAGTACACCTTGCACTTATGAGAATGGAGGCTATTAGAGTGAGTCCCCAAGTTATAAACATCTAATTGGTGTATAACTCACACTTATGAACAGAGACTATTACAAGTACTATGTAAGAGCAAATTTACCTGTTGTAAACTTATATACAAATTCAGCTTAAGGGCAGACCTACAGAACCTCTCTCATAAGCTGGGAACTGCCTGTATTCATTTTTCATCAATTTATATACCATTTGATGAGATTACATTACGATAATATCAGGTTCAAATGGGATAAACAGGTTGAGGGGCACATACCACATGCATACCCATATAAGCGAACACCAGGTTGGCACACTGGTAGAAGGACAGATATTGAACACAAAAGCAGTGGTACCTGCTCTCCTATCGCAACGCTGATGTGACAAAATGAACTGATGCTTTGTCAACAGTTACATTTATGTGGCTTTACATTATATGTAGCGATTCACCTAGTGAACTAATGTTATTTTTAAAAGGAATTTAGTAGGGATTTGATTAAAGTCATATCAATCTACTTTTTAACACATCATTATAATTTTTAAACAAATATCAAAATTGAAAGAATCATACAACACCCATTGTGTTGGTAACGTTTATATATACAATGATCTGCACACATTTTAAGGGTATATGAGATGAGATTTCACAAATGTACACAGCTGTGTAAACCCCTATAAAAAACATAGGATGTTACCGTCACCTCCTGTTTCCCTCATGCCTCTTCTCTGTCAACTCTCACCCTGCTTCCCAGAGGCAGCGCTGTTTTGATTGTCCATAGATTAATTCGCCAGTTCTAGACCTTCAGATGAGTGAGGTTCTCTCACTCAACATGACGTTTTTGAGATTTATCCATGTTGTATGTATCAGTAGTTTTTACAATTTTTTATTACTGTGTGGTATTCCTGTGTTTGTTTTTACATTTTCCTTGTACTGGATACCTGGGTTGTTTCTGATTTTTGGCTATTGTGCACACAGCTGCTATGAACATTCTGCAAGCCTTTTTATGAATACCTGTTTCATTTTCGTTGGGTAAAAACCTAGTGGTGGTTTGGGTTTTTCTTTTATGAGACGCTATGAGATGTTTTTTTCAAAACAGTTATCCCATTTTACACTCTCACCAACAGAGCGTGAAAGTCACAATTTCTCTGCATCTTCAACACAGTCTCTTTCTAATTTTGGCCATTTTTGTGAGTGTGTGGTGGCATCTCGCTGTTGTTTTAATTTGCATTTCCTGGATGCCTATTGGTGTTGAACACTTTTTCATGTGCTTATCAGCCACTTTTGTCAAAGTCTGCCAAATCTTACACCCGTCTTAAAAGACAGAGTTGTGTTTTTATTGAGTTGTATAGGAGGACGTGGCTATAGTCTTCTACCAGATTTATGTTTTGTGAATGTATTTCCCGCTCATGGCTTGTCTCTTTTTTTCCCCTCAATGTTACTATGTGATGACTATGAGAAATTCTAATTTATCAACTTTTTCTATTGTGGTTATCGCTTCCTGTGTCCTGTCTAGCATACCATCACATGACTCAAGGCAAATCCTTTTTTTAATGAGAGCCTAATTATTGAAAAGTAGCTGTTTTTCATTATCATAAAATCATGAAAACCTTTGGGTGATTGGAAAGCAGACACAGAATTTAATATACGATGTTTTGTAAAGTTCCTTTTTAAACATTGCTTCCCTGTTTTTAAAAATCAGGATGCTGGGTGGTGCCTGTGGCTCAGTGAGTGGGGTGCTGGCCCCAGATACGGAGGGTGGTGAGTTCAAACCCAGCCCCGGCCAAACTGCATCAACAACAACAACAAAAAAAAATCAGGATGCTTTTCGTCAGGTAGCATCATTTTCACACTTAATAAGTTTTTCATTCCACATGTGTAAGTGTCTGACTTTATGAAAGCGCCACTTTATGAAAGGCCAAAATTACTTCAGACCCTGGATGACACTGTGATAAGCCAAAAGGGCTTTGGGGCACTCCCTTCTCACCAGAGGCACATGCCAGAAACCAAACAGATGGTAAACAAGGCAGAAATGACCCTCGGCATTCTCATTAGAGCAGTTGGGGAAATTTTAATGGGCCCCTGTTTGCCTTGTGCTATATCTAATACCCTTTGAACTACCACTTTTTTTTCTCTTGTTACAAGTCAACAACCACTATGTATATTTTAATAAGGATTATCAAACACAATTTGCACAGAAGATGTACTAGTCAAGTTTAAATAATCTCTGAATTCTGGGATAATTGAAAAGAAACACTTTTTCTTGCCAGTGCATAATTACTAATTAACAGGAAGATAAAGTATCAGTGTAGCAGTCATATCTTGAAGAATCTGTTAACAGTTAATTAACTGATGAGTTGTTGCCAAGTTGATGTTAGTCAAGACTGTTTACAGATGAAGTTCTTCCGTCAAATAAATAAATAAGCAAACAAACACACTACATGAAGATTACATTGTGGAGCCAGAGCAGAGCATGGGTGGGGTGAGCCTGTGTGATTTTTGGCATTGCAGGGCTTACGACAGTGGGTCAGGCCATTACATTAAAGACACAGTTTCTGTCACTGTAGGTACTGAACACATCAGCTGCTTTTCGCTCCTGTGCTGCTTACACACCAAATTTGAGGCTTCATTAATTTGCTTTTCTCTTGATCCCAATAATTTCATGGGCTTTCTCAGCCTGACATTTTTCTTCTGAAATCGGGCCACAACCTCCTCTGTGTTTTTCTGCTTATTAGAATTAAGGCTGGAGCACCTGAAATGGGGAGCTGGAGATTCACAAAGAAGCAAAAAAGTCTTGAATGGGCAGGCCGGAATTCTTTGAAAGTATATGAAAACACATATGTCAAGCCATCTTTTAAAAGTTAACATTTTTATTACCACTTAGCATGCTTTTAAATCTATTTTTAATTTAAAAATTTAAACTAATGAGGGAATGGGTATGTCATGTATTTAGTACACAAGAAAATCTAAGTGTTTTAAAATTGCTTTTGTTTTGATGTCTTTTAGTCATGGGCAAAAAGTAAAACTTCAGTTACTTGTTTATGAATGTATATGTTATTAAAACTTTTTTTTTCAAAATCTTACAGCAGTGAAGGTTATATTGTAGGTCAAAAAATCTCATAGAATTTAGAAATTTTGTAAATAAGAAAGTTACAAATTATTCAAGAAATAAGAAGGTGGTAGACAAACTATGGTTTCATAGATTATTACAATGAAGACTATTTTTAATAATTTCTCTTGAAATAAGATAAAATCCTAGCAGTCTGTGGAGGCCAAGGCAGGTGGATTGTTTGAGCTAAGGAGTTTGAGACCAGCCTGAGCAGGAGTGAGACCCTGTCTCTACTAAAAAAAAAAAAAAAAGTAGAAAACCTAGGTGGATGTCATGGAGGGGTACCTGTAGTCCCAGTTACTCTGGAGTCTGAGTCAGGAGAATGTCTTAAGCCTAGAAGTTTGAGGTTGCTGTGAGCTAAGATGCCACAGCACTCCACCCAGGACAACAGAGTACAACTCTGTCTCCAGAAAAAAAAAAAAGAAAGAAAGAAAGAAGCTAAAATGCATAATGACAAATTTTTAGAAGGAAAATTTTGATTGTTGTTCATACAATCAAGGGTGTCCAACCTGCGTCCTGGGAACCACATTCAGATTATTTGAGAACTGTTTTGCTTATTTGTGGTTTTGGTTATTGCAAAAAGTATGCATAGACCTTTTCTTTTATTCATCAGCTTTCTTTAGTGTTTGTGTATTTAATGTGTGGCCCAAGAAATCTCCTGTTCTTCCAGTGTGCAGCAGAAAAGGAAAAAGGTTGGACACCTTACATTTAACACACTGAAAGTTTGGTAAGAGTTATTGAAGTGGAAATTTAAATAAGTTATAATTTATTCTCTTGTATTCAGACCTCATCCATACCTGAGAGTAGTTTCTCTTCCAAGAAAAGAAAGGAGAAACAGTGCTGCATGATTGTTTAATTCATTTTGGTCATCTACTCTTCTGATGATGAGGAAATCAGCCAAATTACTGATTCACCCTATGCATCCCTCTGTCTTACTAATCTGCAACCTTGGGGAGCTATGTAATATTCTGTAGTTAATGCTTAAACCATGTTGTGACAAAGTTTTCTGTGTCCTTGGTTGCAAAATAAAAACTGTATTCTCTGCTCTGGATGGTTGTATTACTCCTCTTACAGAGCTGGACAAGATCCTCTAAACAGAAACTAAACAAAGATACAAGTGACTTAAATGTGACCCCTGAACAACTGTGCTTGATAGACATATACAGAACTCTCTATCCCAGAGCCAAAGAATATACGTTCTTCTCGTCGGCCCATGGAACATTCTCCAAAATAGACTATATCCTAGGACACAAATCAAACCTCAACAAAATCAAAGGAATTGAAATTTTACCTTGATTTTCTCAGACCACAAGGCTATAAAGGTGGAACTCAACTCCAACAAAAATTGTCATCCCCACACAAAGACATGGAAATTAAACAACATTATGCTGAATGACAGTTGGGTCAAGGAAGAATAAAAAAAAAAAAGAAATCATTAACAACAACGATTGAATATAACAGCAATGAAGGCTCAAGCTACCAAAACTTGTGGGACCAGCAAAAGCAGTCCTACGAGGGAAATTTATCCCATTAGATGTCTACATCTGAAAAACAGAAAGAGAGCATGTCAATAACCTAATGAATCATCTTAAAGAAATGGAAAAGGAAGAGCAGTCCAATCCCAGCTGCCATTCAATCCTGTAATTCCTCTGCTGGGCATATACCCAGAAGACCAAAAATCACAACATAACAAAGATATTTGTACCAGAATGTTTATTGCAGCCCAGTTCATAATAGCTAAGTCATGGAGAAAGCCCAAGTGCCCATCAATCCACGAATGGATTAATAAATTGTGGTATATGTATACCATGGAATACTATGCAGCCTTAAAGAAAGATGGAGACTTTACCTCTTACATGTTTACATGGATGGAGCTGGAACATATTCTTCTTAGTAAAGTAACCCAAGAATGGAAGAAAAAGTACCCAATGTACTCAGCCCTACTATGAAACTAATTTGGGGCTCTCACATGAAAGCTATAACCCAGTTACAACTTAACAATAGGGGGAAGTGGGAAAGTGGGGGTGGGTAGAGGGAGGGGGATCGGTGGGATCACACCTGTGGTGCATATTACAGGGGTATTTGCGAAACTTGGTAAATGTAGAATGTAAATGTTTTGGCACAGTAACTGAGATAACACCGGAAAGGCTATGTTAACCACTGTGATAAAAATGTGTCAAATGGTTTATGAAGCGAGTGTATGATGCCCCATGATCATATCAATGTATACAGTTATGATTTAATAAAAAAAATAAATAAATAAAAAATAAAAATTAAAAAAATAAAAAAAAAAGAAATAACCAAAATTAAATCAGAATTTAATTTAATGAAACAACAAGTTGGTTCTTTGAAAAGATAAATAAAATCCGTAAAAAGAATTTGAAAAGCACTCACTGCCATAAGAGGTCCCTGACACCGTGTGGTTGCTTAAGTGTGCGCGCGTTTATGTCCACCTTCCTTATACGTTAGAATGGTCTTTGGCATGTAAGAGTTAACATTCAGTTTCAGTGACTAGTAAGCCTCCTCAAAGAACAAAGTCATGTAACAGCCTGCAATGTGGCTAACATGCAAATTGGAACAACACACATTTCAAGGCTTCACGAGTGGCCTCTCAGTATTCATGCTGCAAGGCAGTTTTGTGTTTCTCTAGTTGTTTTCATGCAACGAGGAAGTGACAAGAATTTTATTTCCTTGCAGAAATTACCATACAAAGGGAGTCGAGTGTTAGAACTGGACATGGACATAAAAAGACACAGAGGAGTCTTAGTCTGGATACTCAGATTCCTGAGCGTCCAAGCTTGTGGCACCACTTGAGGGCTCTGCATTCTAGAGGAATTTCTGGGGGTTCTGCCTCTCTCTGGCTGAGTGCCAGCGTGTCTGTATTCCACCCTCATACAGAGTAACCTGTGAATCAGCTTTTGGAAGCAAGAAAGAGAAATCTTCATTTTTGTCTCTTTTCCTTGTGCAAAATGTTTTCTCCTTTGCCCTTATATTTGGGCTACACAGAGAATTCTTTCTGGCCCTTTTAAGACTCTTTCTACATGTTCAACCATAGAAGTCCATCCCAGGTCCACTCTCTTCTATTTCAAAATTCAAAATGTATATGTTGGGCTCAGAACTAAAGACTCCTTTGGCTAAGCCATCAGTTTCCTGTTACATATCTAAATATGTCATAGGGATTGATGACAGGTATGTTCTGAAATGTTATTCCGGCAGGCACACAGGTAGTTCCTAAAGTGATCTCCATCTGAGAATAATACCCAGGTGTCCCAAAAGTCACCCCTAAAATCACCAGACATAGACTTAAATGGGAAACTGTAGCTAAGTGTACCTTTACTGATGATGCAAAATATTCATTACAAGATTTTACAAAATATTCTCTACATGTTGACTTTCTTTGTAAAGGAAAATTCTTACTTCCTTGTAAAATTTAGTAATGAATATTTTGTAAATAAAGGTACATTTAGCTTTAATTTCCCTTTTTTCTTATGTATTGCAACATCAGGGACAACTTTTGGGACACCCTGAAATATGAGTCTGTACTAGAAAAGGCAGTATTATGCTGGGAAGACCTAGTAATTTTAGCTTTAAACTAGACACTACCTAGTTTATATGCTAGTGCATGAAAAAAATAAGCAAAATGAATTATAGTCTTGAAGGACTACAGAAATTTGGCAAATTGAAATCACTTAAAAAACTGAATATGTTAATTTCTAAGGGGCATTTTTATAAAAACAAAAAATGTTATCTAACTTATTTTTTTTTTATTTTTGAGACAGAGTCTCATTATGTCACCCTCAGTAGAGTGCCGTGCGTCACAGCTCACAGCAACCTCAAACTCTTGGGCTGAAGCGATTCTCTTGCCTCAGCTTCCCAAGTAGCTGGGACTATAGGCACCCCTCACAATGCCTGGATATATTTTTGTAGTAGTTGTCATCATTGTTTACAGGCCCAGGCCGGGTTTGAACTCACCAGCCCTGGTACATGTGGCTGGCACCCAAACCACTGAGCTACGGATGCTGAGCCTCTAACTTAAATTTTTACAGAATGGCGTGGTCCCAGAAATTTAAAAAATTAAAATCTTAAATTACCTTGTAAATAATCAAAACACATACTAATATAAGAGTTGTTTTAAGATTTTTATTTTTGATTATTATGGGTCCATAACAGTTGTAAATCTTTGTAGGGTAGGAAAAGTGTCTCTCCCTGAGATGGACATGTTGGCATTTCCCCCCAGGGCTTTGGCAGGAAACAAATCCCTAGGCAAAAGAAAGGGTGCTGGTCAGTGTCAGTGGGGAGGGCAGGTTTTTGTTGTTGTTTTTGAGACAGAGTCTCACTGTGTCTTCCAGGCCACAGTGCAGTGGCATCATCATAGCTCATAGCAACCTCAAACTCCTGAGCTCAAGCAATCGTCCTGTCTCAGCCTCCTGAGTAGCTCAAACTACAGTGCCCACCCCAAAGCTCAGCTAACTTTTTTAATTTTTAGTAGAGGCGGGATCATTCACTTGCTCGGGATGTTCTCAAACTTCTGATTTCAAGGGCTTCTCCTGCCTTGGCCCATAGAATGCCGGGATTATAGGCGAGAGCCACTGTGATTTGCCAGGCCTATGTTTACAGCGTGTTGCAGAGAAAACTTATGACAGCACGTTGAGATGTGGCCATAGAAGTGGCAGCTTGAGGTGAAATACTATAGTTGTAAGTCTTCATCAGATTATAACATAGAAAAAAAGTTTTTAAACTATATTTAAAAATTAAAAGTATACTATAAAAGCATATTATGGTGCTCACTTCGGCAGCACATATACTAAAATTGGAATGATACAGAGAAGATTAGCATGGCCCCTGCGCAAGGATGACACGCAAATTCGTGAAGCGTTCCATATTTAAAAAAAAAAAAAAAGCATATTATGAAGTCTATGTTAAAATAAGAAATACTGTAAAAGTATATTTTAAAATAAAAATTATGCTATCAAGTGTGTTATAAATTATATTTTAAATGATTGAATTAGATGTTATGCTCTCTGTAATTGCTCTTTCAAATGTATGAAATATATTATGAATCATAAGCTACAACATATTACAGATGTGT